>NC_054741.1:82452245-82761134 GCF_018143015.1 Lytechinus variegatus
CTCCTTGATTTATCAAGTAGTAAAAAAAGTAAATAGGCAAGAAGATGGAAGAATATCAAACAAGAAATCTGGGGAGCATTTCGTCCATGGACTTGTCTGACATTGTTTCCAATAGATCCATTTTTAATCCATAGAAAAAGTAGTTCTCAGCCAATCAACATAAAGGAAAATTGTCAGATCTGACAACTTATCAGACAAAAAGGTTGATGAAACACTCCCCAGTTCTGAGTAACTCTATAATGCCCCAAAATAGTGATGTCACCCTCAAGTTTGTCTCAGGTCACATAATTAACATTGGGTTACACACAATGGCCCAAATTCACAAAGGTGGTTTATGCAGATTTCCTGTAAAAATTACGCTTATATATATGTCAAAAAACTTAATTTTATGCTCTCTTTGTTGAAAATCACTTTAGTATATATCAATCATTAGATGACAATACTCACTTAATACACTACTGAAGAAAGAAACATAAGTTGCATTACTGGTGACAGCCTTGTAAGTTGCTGGGCTTTTTCTTGTCGTAGAGACTGTGAAGGCTTTCCCAGCACTCACATCCCCAGGTCCTATAACATCAATCTGAATCAGATGATAGTCACGGGCACTGGAAATTAAGCAGAAATGATAGTCTCTAAATGACTATAATACATTTTCAAAGGTAAATTGATCCTATTTCATGTTATATGTTAATGACAAGAATGCTCAAAATCTATGAAAATTTCAATCAAATCATAGATTGCCATTGATAACAAGTATTGTGAAATAAATCAAAATGATAACTGAGCATTGTGGCCCAGTAGATAGGTCTCCAGACTGTGAAACAGAGGGCCATGGATTTGAGACCTAACCATGTCATTATTTCATTCAGCAAGAAAAATCACAAAGTTGGGAAAAAATACCACGAATCTTGATATCTGACGTCACAAGCCCAGAATAGTACCTGATGAGCTGTGAAAAGTATGAAAATGGATTGGGAATACAATCACACACATGACATAGAGATTGTTGTTCATGAAAGTGCATGTGCATGAGATGACCAATAACTTTTCTCAAATTTGTTGATAATTTATGACATTTTCATCTTGCGCAAAGGCTGGGATTCCTTATCGTTATTCATTCAATTGTATTTCCTATCTGTTGTAGTTAATATTGCTGACAGATATAAACAAAATATACAGCTGTTACTGTTAGAGGTGAAAATAAGATCACCTCAGGGATGTCAATGTGACCATTTAGTTGCAACGATAGTCCCAATCATCTCGTCTAGCAGTTATATCTTACTTGGGATCTGAAGTGATACATCCTTGGACCTTCTCAAAGCCAAGGTTGTGTGCCATCATACATGCAGCAGCCATTGTGTTGACATTATTAGGTGCAAGTGGACAGAGGTCTTTCACAGGACCTGGCCAACAAAACAAATGTGTGTACAGTGAAAAATACAAAGAGAGCTCACACATCTTATCATATTTCCCCTTTACCTTACCTTCCCCTTCTTTCCCTTTAATTATAAAACTTGTGACCAGCCACCAAAAAGCCAACAATAAGTAATAATAATGCAGCGCATATCACATTATGTCATAACGTCCCTATGCACTTCCAAAGGACTTGGATATTATTACCCTGGCTTTAGCCCCGCAGCCTTTTACAGCGTGGTGGCATTTCAAGGAATAAATTCCGGGCAGGTACCCATTCATCTCACCTGGGTTGAGTGTAGCACAATGTGGATGAATTCCTTGCTTAAAGAAATTACGCCGTGGCTAGGATTCACATCCATGATCCTCTGTTTTAAAGTCAGACTAATTCACTGGGCCACAACGCTCCACATTCAATAAATTGCTTGGGAATAGTAAAAACCCAAAATGAAAATTTGGTTCTTAAAAAAGTTAAAATTAGACAATCAAATTGCCTAAAAGAGTAATTCTTCTATATACAGCTGGGGTGCAAGTGAATACGAATTTTAAAAAAATAGCACATCAATGATGTGGAGCTAATCCGGCATCTTGCAACAAAATTTAGCACAATATTTAATTTCAGCCCGGTTGACACTGTAGTGAATTATTAGTGATATAAATTGAGGAAACCGAATTGAAACTGATGAAGAAATGACAGAGAAGAAGCATTTATTGTGATTTATGAATAAATTCCGGATAAATTAAGCAAAAATGATTTTCTGGTCAAAAATTTCTTTGTAGAAGTTTTGTGAACCTCATGACGTTCTGCCAGATGGCAGACAAGAAAAATCATATCGGTCAACAAATGAAGGAGAAGCATTCATTGTCAATTTAGAAAAATGGGCATAAATTAGCACAGTTAATGAGTTTCAAAATTCTGTGTAGAAATTTAGTATCCCCACCTCAAGCTATCATATAAAGCAAACAAAATTGAAATTGCATTAGCAAATTTTTGTGATTTATGAACAAATTTTGCATATATTACCATAAATAATTTTCTAGTCAAAATTTCAAAATTCTGTGTGGAAGTTTGGTGAACCTTGTGTAGCTCTACCAGATGGATGAAAAAAAATCAAAATTGGTCAACAAATAACAGAAGCATTTTTGTGATTATGAATAAATTTTGCATGAATTTGCATAATTTTCAAACAAAATTTTCAAAATTAGGTGTATAAGTTTGATGAACCTTAAGCTGCTCTACCAGATGGAAGAAAAAATCAAAATTGTTCAACAAATAAAGAGGCATATTCTGTGATTTATGAATAAATTTTGCATAAATTAGCATAAATAATTTTCTACAAAAAAATTTCACAATTCTGTGTAGAATTTGGTGAACCTCATGGAGCACTACCAGAAGGAAGCAAAAAAATCAAAATCGGTCAACAAATAAAGGAGAAGCATATTTTATGAATTTTGAAAAATGTGTATAAATTAGCATATTTAATGAGTTTCAGAATTCTGTGTAGAAGTTTTGAATCCCCCACCTAGTGCTTTCATATAAAGCAAACAGAATTGAAATCGGACTTGAAATGATGAAGAAAAAAGCATTTTGAAATTGTGGACAGACGACGGAAGGGTTATTGCCAATCAATTACAAATTATATATCATTTAAAAATCTATGTATTGGCACCTGGACTATAAGATTCTAGACTTCAATAGAAATAATGAACTTAAGGCATGGTCACACCGTCCGAGCGTTGTTGGAGCGGTAGGGAAAGAGGGCCGAATTTCGCTCACAAAATTGGGGAAAAATTTGAAAACACAAATCGAAAATAAAAACAAACAAGTGGAATGCCTCTGGCCGTCTCACCTGCATCATGCGGTTCAATATAGCAGCAGTGCTGACTTTGAATACTACTCTAACTCGCACAAGATGTTCAGTGATACATGGTTACTCTTATGTCCACTTTTTATGAACTAGACAAATAAACATACAGAGATATGATGGTTATTCAACAAAAACCCCAACATGGCCAAAGTTCATTGACCTTAAATGACCTTTGACCTTGATCATGTGACCTGAAACTCGAACAGGATGTTCAGTGATACTTGATTACTCTTATGTACAAGTTTCATGAATCAGATCCATAAACTTTCAAAGTTATGATGGTAATTCAACAGATACACCCAATTCGGCCAAAGTTCATTGACCTTTGACCTTGGTCATGTGACCTGAAATGCGCACAGGATGTTCAGTGATACTTGATTACTCTCATGTCCAAGTTTAATGAACTAGACCAATAAACTTTCAAAGTTATGATGGTAATTCAACAGATACCCCCAATTCGGCCAAAGTTCATTGACCCTAAATGACCTTTGACCTTAATCATGAGACCTGAAACTTGCACAAAATGTTCAGTGATGCTTGATTACTATTATGTCCAAGTTTCATGAATCAGATCCATAAACTTTCAAAGTTATGATTGGAATTCAACAGATATCCCCAATTCGGCCAAAGTTCATTGACCCTAAATGACCTTTGACCTAGGTCATGTGACGTGAAATTCATGCAGGATGTTCAGTGATACTTGATTAACCTTATGTCCAAGTTTCATGAACTAGGTCCATATATTTTCTAAGTTATGATGACATTTCAAAAACTTAACCTCAGGTTAAGATTTCGATGTTGATTCCTCCAACATGGTCTAAGTTCATTGACCCTAAATGACCTTTTACCTTGGTCATGTGACATGAAACTCTAATAGGATGTTCAGTAATACTTGATTAACCTTATGGCCAAGTTTTATTAACTAGGTCCATATACTTTCTAAGTTATGACGTCATTTCAAAAACTTAACCTCAGGTTAAGATTTGATGTTGACGCCGCCGCCGTCGGAAAAGCGGCGCCTATAGTCTCACTCTGCTTCGCAGGTGAGACAAAAACCATCGAAATCGAAAATGGTGAACGGTAGTAAGCAGTGATGATTTTTTTCTCTCCGCTCCACGACCGCTCCAACAACGCTCGGGTGGTGTGACCATGCCTTTAAACAGGAAGCCATCATCTACAATGACTATTCCACTCACCATCATATAACACAGTTGGTTCTTGAACTGATTCATTGACTTCCTTTAGTGGGCTTTCTAAACGGAATGCATCAGGATGCTTCGTCATCGCGATTTTCAGCCCCTGATAATAATAACGCAAAGCATTTATTATTTGCCATCTATCTATTAAACTGTTCTTATGCACAGACAATAAAACAGAAGAAATGTCATCCTCTTATTTCCTGTTTGTCATAGTCTAGCAGAACTGTTTACAATGTTGTTCATGTAATTAACATTTAATATGTGGTCTCAGTTTGAATTTTTTGTGTAAGGTTCATGGTATTTTTTTTTCATGGAGTGTTGTTCTTTGTGCTGTGTATATTTCTATTTTTAATGAAGATGTAAACGAAATTACAATTCAATTAAATTCAAGTAAGAGTTGCCTTACACCTTCATTAACAACAAATTCTGACTAATGAATATACAATCTTTCCTACAGTCCATTCCCCCACCCCCCCCAAAAATCATAATTTACATCACAGCTCTCATAATGGCATTATATGTGGAACGGATGTATCAAAATTTGGAAATTAAGATAACAGTATATGTTACAAATTAAAAACCAATCATGAAAGAAAATAAATCAGTAAACACAGTAACAAACAGATTCATTCTGAGAACCAGGGTCTTCTTGCATTTTATTGTTTCTATACTGGCCATATCTATTTTCAATTTTGGTTTATGGGGATGCATGTCATAATTAAAACATACGTCCCCAACATGATAAACATCCTTCCTACATGTATGTTTTTCAATGTTTCTTATGTAGAATTTGTGTAAATGGCTTTTCAGCCGCTATAGATACCCTTGTTGTAATAAACCATTTTAAATAGATTAATGAATTTATGTATACATCATCTTCATGTTTGATTTCTGTTCTGATGGCCCCAGTGATATCACATTCCTCCTTAACAGTAGAGAAGGGCTATTTAAGAGGAGTAAAAAAAGCAGCTTGTGGTCCTGACTGATGTGACACCTTTAAAGAAAATCAGGTGAAAATAGAGCAGTGTGGGCAAAACAACGATGAGGGAGTGTGGCTTAAAAAGTGATGAGTCATTGTTTGTTGAGAATGGGAAAAGTTCAAATTTTATTTCAAGGTGTATTGGGCTGATTCAGAGGTGTCTATTGGTATATTTATTAGCCAGATAAATCCATTGGCATTGTCAAAAATGTTAAAAATAATGTAAAAAGAATTGAAGGAAGGCCATTTTTGTTTGAAACCTGTTAAACGATAAGAGGCCATCATCATGCTCCCCCCTCATCAACTATTGAAGTGGTATTGAACCCACCGCATTTCATTACTGGCCACTTCCTGAATTCTGTTTTGTGCATCTTTTACATAAAATGGAATTTGGTCATACCATAACAGTATTATATGACCTCAAATGAACCTGAAAACAAGAAATTTATTGACTTTTGTATGTACGTGCACATAGATAAGAATTTTAGAAATTCAGTACCCTGGCTTGCATGAAGTGCTTTCAATTCAATCGCGCATTTTTTTTTAACATTTAGAGGGTTCAAACCAAAATTACCTCACTTCAATTCGTTTTAAAATATTTTGATCATTTTTGGCCATGCAAATGGATTTATCAGGCTTTTTCACTCCATTTTCTTGAGAATGGTGACATATTGATCAAGACAACAATCTGCTTGAAATGAGATATGTGCAACTTGGTTTTGATATATAACTCATTTAAGTTCAATTCTATGAACAGAAATCTACCTGCAATGTTCCTCTGTCAGCCATCTTTTGGATGTCATGCCCTCCCCATAATGCACCACTTGGAATGTAGAGGCCATGTTTAATAGCACCATTACGAAGTTTCTTCTCAACATGTAGATCTGCAAGGGCTGTGGGTGAACCAACCTAATACAAGGAAAATAAAAACCCAATGCGATTCCATATTAAAGCTATACAATAATTTAAGTACAATGTCACAGTTACTTCTTTTTTTGACACCTCAACAAATGTGAGAGCCACATGCTTTGTACAGAAATATCCCACAAGCATGTTTTCATCATTAGTCCCCACAAAGATAAACCAATAATAAATGCATGAGATCCACTTTATAACAGGAGTGCTACTAAAAGAAGCAGCACTAAATCATGTTTTGGTGCCTAATAAGGGGTGCATAATACATTCTTGCCTTACTTGAGCTGAAAATGTAACAAAATTTTGCAACAAGTATTTAATTGTATTGGGTACTGCACAAAGATAGTAGCATGTACATGTATCTGCTTGGCAGTAAGTAAACACCCTAGTTGTCTTTTTCTAAAATGCAAACTCTGTATTCTCTAATAATCTCTTGGAGACTTTTTCAAAGAGCAATTTTGTGAATATATGAAAAAAAAATCTAGTTTAAGACTAGTTTTCATGCAGATAGAGCTTGGCAAACACTCTTTGATATTCATAATTTGTATTTTGCAATTTCACTGTATTTTTCATAATTCAAATATTTGGAAATGAAAAATATTGTTTCCCATCAAAATCTACAAATACTGTGCCCTTCCTGAAATCCCCCCCCCCCCCCTCTATTTTTGTGATGCGGTAAACTGGGAAGTCAAACAAAGAACTGGAGACTATTCATCTCCACAGGCATATTACAATAATATATATAATTATATAATATATATATAATTTAATATAATTCATGCTATGAAAAAGTAAACCCCAAACCATTCCACATTAATTCTCAATCTAAACTCAAATAGAGACGTGTTCCCGTGCTACACTTATAAAAAAAACATCTAAGATACAACATTGAAAAAAATAATTAGCACACAGATGGTAATCTATGTAACAAACATTTAATACACATTTTCAAGGAATTTCCATTATGCAATCATCATTATTTTTTTACTGTGACTTGCAAAATAATCACTTACAAAATAATCTGCACTTGCTATGAAATCTGCTCCATATTTTTCAGATATACATGGATGGGCAACTTCAATTATCAAGTCAGCATTTCTGTGAAAAAGATTACAGATCAAAGCATCACAGAACAGATGAGTAATGTTGCATTTAGCTATTGAAGGCTAGAACTGGATGGCCTATTCATATGTGAATTGCAGGGATTGGCATTTAAAAAGGGGATTCCAATCCAAATGGGAATTTCTTTTAAAAGAAAAATCAGAGGAAGAAGGCAAAAATTTGATCGAAATCTGACAAATAATTACAACTTTTTGCAAGTTATTAGCATCACTATATCATGGGATTTGAAATTGTGGTGTAGTGCACAAGTGCTCACTAAAATCTGCCTTAGTAGTAAAAACAATGCCATCCCTTTTTTCCAAAACTTTACCCAGATCCCCCCCCCCCCTTATTTACAGTGTGCTATCAATGTGATGCCATCCCATTGGAAAAAGTGCCTACAGAAAAAGAGCACAAATTCCTGGTAAGTAAATAATATACATACAGTCGTCCTCAAAATTATTCATACCCTTGTTGATATTTGTGATTTTTCATGTTTGTGATGAAATGAATGCATTTTATCAAGTTTCTCTATGATTTATGTGTGACCTACTAGTGAAAGAATAACAACAATGCACAATTCAAGAAATTTCTCTTTTCAGGGGTATTTTATTCATAGATATTCAAACAATGTCATGTTCAAAATTATTCATACCCTAGGTTTTCTGAGTCCAATGTCTTTCATTAATAGTCAATAGCATAGCCTTTGTTCTGTACGACTGCTTCTAGACGATTCCTGTAAGTGTCCACAAGCTTCCTGCATGTCTCCTGCGGGATGTTGGCCCATTCTTCCTTGGCGTAGGCCTCAAGCTGGGTCAGGTTGGTCGGGTTCCTAGCCATCACTCTGACTTTCAGGTCTCGCCACAAGTTCTCGATCGGATTCAGGTCAGGACTCTGACTTGGCCATTCTAGGACGTTGACATCATGGTCCTTGAACCATTTCTTCACCAGCTGGGCGGAATGCTTTGGGTCATTGTCTTGTTGGTACTTCCAGTTGGGGCCAAGCTGGAGTTTTTCAGCAGATTCCTTCAAGTTCTCATCAAGGATCTGGATGTAATCCTCCTTTTTCATGATTCCTTTGACTCTAACAAGGTTCCCTGTGCCACTGGAAGAGAAACATCCCCATAGCATTATGTGCCCACCACCATGCTTGACGGTTGGCACAGTGTTCTTTGGATTGTATGCTTCCCCTTTCTTCTTCCAGACATATTCAACATCCATATGGCCAAATAACTCCAACTTCGTCTCATCAGACCACAGGATGGTTGACCAAAAGCTTGGATTTTGCTTCAGATGACCTCTAGCAAAGGCCAGTCGAGCCTTCAGGTGTTTCTTCCTGAGCAATGGTGTCTTCCGAGGCCTGCGTCCATGGAGACCTCCTTTGTGCAAGACTCGCTCGATGGTGGACCGGGACACCTTCGTCCCTGACCGGTCAAGCGTTTCAAGTAGGGCCTTGGTTGTGGTCCGGGGGTTGTTGTTGACCTCTCTGCAGATTTTCCTGGCAAGTTTAGGGGACACCTTGCACTTCCTGCCACACCCACTAAGGTTCTTCACAGTGTTGTACCTCTTGTGCTTCTTGATTACGCTCTGGACTGTTGCCACAGGGACGTCATACTGCTTTGAAATGGCCTTGTAACCTTTTCCCTCAATGTGGGCATTCACAAGACGTTGCCGTAGGTCCTCACTGAGCTCCTTCTTCTTGGCCATGATTATCAGAGACTGAGAATAACCAGAATGCTTTCCTCTATTTATACCCTTTTAGAAAGATGCTATTTTCCATCATTGTTTAATGGCTTGTTTAACAAAGAGGGTATTTAATTCATTGGAACATCTTGAAATAACTATAGAACAAAGAATAGCACATTCCCAGACAGTGAAAATAATGCGCATTGTCATAAAAGGACATTTTTGTTGAGGTATTGGCAAGGGTATGAATAATTCTGAACAAGTGCAAAAAATAACTTTCGACCCTATCTATTATTATGCTAATGAAGACTTGCCAGCTCATATGTCAAATCATGCATAGCAACAAGCAGACAAAAGATACAAAGAAAATTACATCACAATCGCTTTTACAAGTAAAGAATCTACCAAAGAATGTTTTTCCACAAGGGGTATGAATAATTTTGAGGACAACTGTACTTTGGAAAGTGGTTTCTACCACTTGTCATAAGCCTAATGTTGTGATTTCACTTTGTAAGCATTTATTACCTATTCCTTGTTCAATTTCTTTCACCTTTCTGGGTTTGTTTGTTTTTTCTTTTTATTACAAAAGTTAGATTTTCTAAGAACTTCTCATTTCAACAGTCAAGAAAGATAATTTTTCACATGCATGCATCATGTCTGACAGGTCTGTGTATCTTTCTGCTTGTTGAATGTTATGCACATATAGACTATGTATGCAGTGATTGTGCTTGGGAGATTTATAGGCCTATCGTTTTCAAAATTCCCATCTCTACACTTCCTTTACACATGATCAAAAAGGAATGACAAGAAAATTTGTTATAATAAGCTTTATTAAATTTACATTCTAATTATCACTTGGTATTAAGTAGCTGTAAATTTCATAGCCCATTTAATCAAAAATTGATGCTAACATATTTAAAAATAATTGAAATTAGGGTAAAGATGAGATACCTTGAAGCAAATTTACTTAAATCTTCCAGAACTAGGGAAGGTGGAACAATCCCATCCATGGCTGAAATAGACCGGTTCCACACAAACACAATCTCAAAATCATTTCTGTCCTTGATGTTATCAAATAGGTATTTACCTGAAAGTAAACAAAAAATGAAATAGCAAATATTCAAAGTTTTTACATCACTTCTCAAGTTCGGAGTGCTACAACTTATAACTTGAATTTTCCTTCCAGCTCCCACAAATTAATTTTGTCACAGACAGCATTGCTACATGTATGTTCTCGAAAGTTTAATTCTGCATAATTACCAGTTATGTTGAATCACAAGACTTCTGGTATTGAAATATTGATAATAAATCAACTTTAAGTTGTATTAGTCAATTAAATCCAGACATTTTTGTTGCATTGCCACTAGGAGAATCTCCATAGCATTAGTGATCGCTAGTTTGCAATATTCAAATGTCGAATAACTTTCTCATTATTTGTCTGATTTTTTAATTAATTATTTTTTCTGTTTCCACACAAGCTCGCTTGTTCCAAAGGTTTCATTCCCCTTTGGGTTTCATTTTATTTATTTTTCAAACTCGACGAGGACTTCTCAGTGAAAGATTTTTTAAGAGAAAATACCATGGGGTGCATTCAAAAGATGTTACTGGAATTAACATCATCACATTTGTTTAAGAAATAGTAAGATAAATTGAGATTAATGTTGCACTCGTCTTTATTTTGAGATAACTACAAAACAATAATTATGCACTGATATGCCATTACATGTAATTCAGCTTGTGCTATTCGGATACACCTTGAAAACAAGTCTTGAATATAAGTCATCTACTGCTGATTATACTAACAACAAAATATAAATTTTCTTACCAATTTTGCCAAATCCAACAATTCCAATTCGTCTCCTTGATGCCATGGCAAGTTATTAATTCTTTTGAAATAACAAAAGAAATCCAATGCAAAATATAATACCATCAGGTCCAGAAGTGTTGAAAGAAAAATTAGTTAGCTTTAAACTGATTACAAATACGGCAAGTCAAGTGACTGATTATTAATCATATTTTAACTATATAGCAAATAACAGAACCTACTTTTCATTGCAAGAAATATAAAGGTGTTGCCTGTTGGTCACTTAATATACAGGCCCAAGAGTCAGGGCACACTTACTGATATGAGAAACAGTAGCAAATTATTTTTTTTTTACAAAAATTCATGTTAAAATAATCTTGAAGATGTCTATTTAAACATGAATGTCCACCCAAACAAAAAGTTTTAAAATTCAACAAGCAGAACACTGAAAATTCATCAAAATGGGATAAATGTAAAATAACAAAATCACATAACATTCTTAAGTTTCGCTTAATTCATGCATATCCCGATTTGTATGCAAATGAGGGGACTGATGATGTCACTCACTATTTCTTTCAATTTCATATTTTCATTTACATGAAACGTCCATTTTACTTTGACAAACGTGGAAGTCAGTCTGTCTCTGGCCTGGGATTCTAAATTTGTTACCTAAATTTAAAAAAACAGGGCGTGTGATATATATTCATGTAAAAGACACTGTTAATAAATAAATATCATGAAGTACACTTAAAAACTTCAGTCTCAGTAATTGGTGAGTGGAGCCAACGGAGTTCAGCGGAACAACCAACATAGATCAGGGGCCGATTGCACGAAAGGGTCTTTGCAAGGACCGTCTTTCGTGTCATCCATTTTTTATGATGCGCCATGTGAAACGCATTTTAAATAAATCATCTGCAAACATATTTTATTCGTCCGTTAAAATAAGCAAAATATTTGTATATGAAATGATGTGATATATCATGAAATTGTATCAAATTTTATTTAAAAGCAAGCTAACGAATCTTATTCTTCATCATATTAATTTCAGAAACACCCCGCTTATACTTATAGCGTATCATAGTCGATGGGCGACACGAAAGACGGTCCTTGGAAAGACCCTTTCGTGCAATCGGCCCCAGTGCAGGACTATCAGTATCAGACTATCTGAGACTGAGTGAGACCTTTTGATCTTAGCCCGATGTTCGGCGCCGTGGCGCTACTTTCTCCTCAGTCCCACATGTACATTTATACTGATTATCCTGGTGAGAAAAATCTTAAGAATTTTGAGTAAATGCAAGGTATCATATGATTTTATGTCATGAAATGCTTGAGAAATATTATGAAACGATTGAAAACTTATGATATATTTGTCTTTTTTACCTATTCTTCGGATTTTTCTCTCTGAATCGGAAGCTAAGAATAGCCCATGTGGGTATTCATCCGGACTGAATTGCAATGAACCAGTACTGAAATAAGCAATAATTATTTTAATACTCAGTGTTTCAGGAGTAGGGAATGTGTGGCCAATTTGGAAAAACGGTAACGCAGTTCAGCGATCTGCATTATGTAACAGTCCCGGGGGGGCCACTTACATTGACGAGTGGATACCATGCGCGACCAAAAAAACACGTAAAAAGGATGTCCTTTTCACGATAGGGCACGTTACGTACGTAACGTGATAAGGGTGTCAAAAACACGAAAATAATGAAAAAAGGGTATCTATTTCGCTAGGAAAATTACGTGTTTAGGGTCGAATTTGCGGGGATGATAAAACAAAATTAAAATGTTTATAAAGGATGTCCTTTTTGCCCCAAAACTACGTGTTTAGAGTCCTATTTGCGCGAGGTGTAGAAGGTGGGGTCGCACTAAACCAAAGTAAGGTAAAGCCGACGACCGAAGGACCCGTAACAATAAAACATTCCTGTACTTGTTTAGGGGTTCATTTCAGGGAATATTTGCCAAGAGTATCGTTTTGTTTCCAATACTTGTTAAGGGTAGGGTTTCACCCGCCAATACTTGTTAAGGGGTGCATTTTCAGAATATGGAAATTACGTGTTTAGGGTGCTTTTCGAGACCCCATGGTCGCGCATGGTATCCACTCGTGAATGGAAGTGGCCCCCCCCGGGTAACAGTATACAAAGGATCGGAGCGCAATACTAACCATAGAGTTATATAATCCTATTAATAACGCAAAGTATTAATATATCTCTATGGTACTAACATACAGTAGTCTGCAGGCACAGACCTTGATTGGAACTTTGATCAACAAGTGTGCCTCCACGCAAAGACTAGCACATACAAAACCGAGAGCCTTGCCACACAAGGCACGAGTAGGCTGCACATTCAGACCCTTAAGTGGAATGAAAGGTTTGCCCAGCAGACTAAACATATACAGTGCGTCCCGCACAGAAAAAAAAGAAACCGAGAATTGCCAACTAAATGATTTATCATAACTTAATAAGAAATAGAATATATAAATAACCTATTACCGTAAAGCTTAACGGTTAGGATCTGATAAAAAAATAAAAATCAAATATGATTCATCTCTCCCGCATATAGGTTAATTCAAAGTGAAAAAATAAGTTATACAGTGTGTCCCAGAAAAACAACAACAGAGAATTGCCAACGATTTATCATAACTTAATAATGTACAATAGACATGATGACCAATTACCGCAAAGCTTATAACGGTTAGAATTTGATGAAAAATTGAATGGCATCACTCGTGCGCATTCTAGAAAAATATTTCTGTCAGTAATTGACAGAGTTCTGAGTTTCAAAAAGACCCGGGCAAAAAGAAAAACACACGTCTTAAAGTTTCATCATCTGCTCTTGAATTTGACATATCACTTACAGAAAATTATCAAGACTGAATACCAAGATATTGTTTGAATTCAAATAAATTCCAAGACTTAATGAGAATATTTGTCACGGGCAGCTATCATCATCGGATGTGGCATTAAAGGGGTACTTCGGGAAATATCTATATTCCTAAAGATAATAACATTCACAGAGAAAAGAGCTCGAAATTTCATCAAGATCTGATAACAAATATCGAAGTTATTGATTTTTAAGTTTAGAAATATGATGTGAATACAGTGTATGCACATCGTCATTAGATGGGCTGATGATGTCACATCCACATTTTCCCTATTACTTGTTATTACATGAACTTGTTTCATTATTTGATACAATTTTGAGTAACAGGCCTATATGTCTCCATATCAAAAAAAAGTTGCAGCAATTGATAGTCTAACTCTAATGCACTCCTTCAGCTGTCAGTCAATCCATTTTTTTTTACTTCTCGGAGGACAAAAAATGAATAAACCTAATTCAATATAATAAGATATAAAAGAAAAAGTTGGAATGTGACATCATGCATATTTTGCTCGTTGAATACTTCTTTCTTTCTTCCTTTTTTTTTTGCTCTACCCCCGGCGCCCCCCGTACCTACGCCACTGCACCCTGGAGTATTCCTTTAAGTAACAAAGGAGATGGGAACCAGGCACTGTATTACGCCAATTTGTAGGACCATGGACCTGTCCATGCTATATGCCTATAACATTTGATTTTCTCTTTTCATTTTTTTTTGCTTGGGTGATGGACATGTCCTTTAACCTACAGTTACGAAAGATAAAATCAGACATGATATTGCATTTTCTCCCAGAGGGGGGGGGGGGGCTGTACACATGCGTGGCCACAAGCTATTTCCATATTACCCCTGAACGAGTTTTTTTTCTGTGGGCATGATAACCCCCTAAACAAGTTTTTTTTTCACGAGCTTCATTTACATATTTTGGCCCCTAAACAACTTATCGCCAAAATATGACCCTAAACAAGTTTTGTCTTCTTGCTAACTATGGGTATTGCAACCCCCCCCCCCCACTGCAGCCTTAGGGTTAAAATACCACAATCGGGAAGAACCTGAATGTTTTTCAGAACTGACAAGGAGGAAAAAAGCCCCCCCCCCCCCGGGGGGCACAGGGCCTAGTCGGCCTACCCTAAACACGTTTGGTTCCAATTCCGCGATTGATCATTGACCAGTTTTTCAAAACCACCCTTATTTTTTAAAATCGGTGTTCCAAAACTGGAAAACACCCCTTTAAACGCATTTTAGTCACGAATGTGAAGACTCCCCCCCCCCCGGGCACGGGCATTATCTCCCTGAGGGAGCAAATGGAGAGAAGGCAGTGTCATAACAAAATTCGTATTCCGATATTGCTAATACAAATAGGTTATATTACCCCCTAAATGGTGTTCATTTTGAACCATTAACTTCATCCAGTGACACACAGATTTGTTATTATTGTTCATCTCGTACTATAATTTAATTTTTCTTGGGAGGATAAAGATAAGCGGCAACTTGTGACGTCAAATAGCACGAATGTCTTACCATTAAAAATGGTTTCAAACTTCAGCAGAAGGGAAGACAGCGATATCCCGATAATACAAGTTGTTCGATCGCGATATCAAGCGTAAACAGTTTGTTGCTATGCGTTTGTGGAGATTGTGAAATCTGTCTTATCGTATGAAAATTTCAAGAATCTTACATTTAAACTGATAAGAAGGATTTTTGTTATTTCCAAAGTTAACGTAAGTATATTTCAAATGCAATGTTTTTCTTGATATCTTCTAATCTACGTGAATTTCGCCCCAAATTACAAAACAACATTGCACTGTTCTGATTTTCAGGCAGTGACCGCGCCAGGCCAGACAGAGCGGAATAATTCCAAGCTCCTCCCCGGCCCTGGATGCGGCGGGGATGAGCCTCGTGAGCCACACCGTGAGGCGAAGGGAATAATTCCTTCGCATCTCTCCCTCTCTCTCACGTTTCAGTTTCAGTTCCTCCGCTATTCGGAGATCGGCAGGTATCACTGCAAAAGTTAGGTCAATGAGTGTGGTAAATGTCAAGTCCAGGGGGATTGAAAGACAGGCAGGACTAGTCTTAGTGAGAGTTGACAGGTTTAACTTAACTTGTCTTAAGAATTAAGGGACAAGAAAAGCCAAAGCAAAGGACATGCACTGCAGCTTCGGCAGCGGAGCTGAGTGAGATAGCCTCGGCTTGACTTTATTCATTATTCAACTTAAGTTACACCGAGGAGGTTATGATTTTTGTTTGGACTGATACTCTGAGTATGAAATTCTAAACTAAAGTGTCTGATCTGGAGGAGTTAAATTAAGGCAGTGTATACAGCCACACGCGTGTGTCTTTACCATCCAGCCACACGCGTGTGGTTATATCCAGAACACATATCTGTGGATACCGCCACACGCCGCCAGTAATAACAGTAAAACACGTATGTCCGACCGTCTATATCACGATCAAAATAACCTCATTTCTTCATTAAATTCTTACATTCTAAACCCCTTTGATATCCTTAGATCGTTTCAATTTCATTCTCACCGTCTTCTCTCCTTGCTTTTCTTGTCTTGTTACAAACGGTCGTCTGTTTAACAGCAAATTCTCTTTTTCTACTTGTGTCGATTCTGGCTTCCTGCGTCGCGGTGGCAGACCCATACAGCGTTAGCGCAGCGCAGTATAGTAGACGAGACATACACAGTTTGGGTTTCGTACGTACGCATACATAGCCTAGATTCAGTAGAGAATCGACACAAGTAGAAAAAGTGTGGAAATTTGCTATTTAACAGGCGGCCTTTTGTAACAAGACAAGAAAAGCAAGGAAAGAAGATGGTGAGAATGAAATTGAAACGATTTAAAGAAATCAAAGGGGTTTAGAATGTAAGAATTTAATGAAGAAATGAGGTTATTTTGATCGTGATATAGACGGTCAGACCTACATACCGCGGTACGTGTTTTACTGTTATTACTGGCGGCGTGTGGCGGTATCCACAGATAGGTGTTCTGGATATAACCACACGCGTGTGGCTGGATGGTAAAGACACACGCGTGTGGCTGTATACACTGCCTTAAATTAAACATTTGTTAACCTTTTTTTTCTTCAAATAATGATGGCAATAACAACATGGCAACAGAGTTTTGGGGCTGATTGCATGAAAGGGTCTTTGCAAGAATCGTTGTTCGTGTCGCCCATTCATTATGATGCGCCATGTGAAACACATTTTAAAGGGGTGGTCCAGGCTGAAAGTATTTATAGCTTAATAAAGTAGAATTCATTAAGCAAAATGCCAAAAATAAGTTTAGTAGTAATATTTTGTAAAAACAGTCATCATGAATATTCATTAGGTGGGCTGATGATGCCACGTCTCCACTTGTTCTTTTGTATTTTATTATATGAAATTAGGTTTATTCAAATTTTTTCCTCCAAGAACTAGAAAAATTGGATTGACAACTGATTTAGTGCATTAGATATTTATTGCTGTGTGACTTATTTCATTATATAAGGGAGACATTTTATTCACACAAGTATGAAATAATGAAAAAAATATGATTTTATGTAATAACATAAGAAAACGGAAAGTGGAGATGTGACATCAGCTCGCCTAATGAATATTCATGACGACTGTTTTCACAAAATATTGCTAAACTTTAAACTTCAATAACTTTATTATTTGTTATCCGATTTTGATGAAATTTTTAGCGTTTTGCTCAGTGAGTACTCTGTGTATTAAGCTATAAATATTTTCAGCCTGGACCACCCCTTTAAGTAAATTACTAGACAGGAATAACCGTCGTTTCTGGGGATTTATTCAACAATTTCTGACATTTTACTATAATCCCCATTCAAATTTTGAGCAGGATCTAGTGCGTGTAATTGTCCATAGACATTGGTTTATTTAGTCAGTAAAGGCTCTATGAGTCGGACTAGTCAAACTATCAGCTGATAATCATTGAAATACCCCTTCCGGTATCAGCACTTCTTGCTGGCATAGCGGGAAAGGTCTTGACTGCAGATAAAACGAGGTGAGTTTGAGTCCCTACTAAGGTAAGCAACAGTAAAGAAATGATAGACGAATCTGAAGTGAATAATCTTTTGTTATTTTTGGCGGGGGGGGTGCATATGGAACTTTTTCCTCTACTAGTACGATCATACACCAACCTGGTGGACTGTACTTAAATGGATGATGATGATTATGATGATGCCTGATTTTAGTGTGGTATCAAGAGGTGAAGAGCCACAACTGTTAACTAAGATCAGTAACTTTAAAATCTAGTCTTCAGTTTTTGTTCTTTTTTTTTTCATTTAAAAAAATTTTACATTCTTTAGAAACCTGAAGAAGATTCAACATGGCACCAAAGAAGAAAGGAAAGTCGGCCAAGAAGGGAAAACTTGCTAAAATGACAGAGGAAGAAAGAATATTATATCTTGAACAGAAAGAGCTTGCAGAGAAGGAAATGCAGAAAAAGAAAGAGGATATGCTTAATCAATTTCTAAAGGTAAGGTCTGATTTTCTTTTTCTCTCTAGAGCTCTATCTCTCCCTTTCTGTTCCAGTCCTTTAAATTCATTTTTTTTTTACATTTTTGAATGTACAGTGATTTCTTTCTGTGAAAATTTATTTTTATACCTTGGTCTAAATTGAAAATTCTATTTTGTCATAATTCTGTTTTGCAAAAATAAATTCAATGAATTTTCACATGAAAAATAAGGAATTAAACACAGATTTTCTATCTTTATTTACTGGTAAACAAGAATTTACTAGTGTGTCCTGATGGGTTTTGTATAGCGTTTAGACAGACTACAAGGATTTCTATAATCTGCTAGAATTTTCAGCAATGGAGGAGACAGATTATGTAGAAGAATTTCTATTAGATAGATTTAAAACTAAAGGTATCATGCAAGATGCAATTTATTACAATGATAGGGAAAATGAAGGTGTCAGATTGAAGTTGCTGGATAGAATGTATGTGTAACTAGTAGTAATCAGAGATGTGTAGATTGTTATGAATATCATATTGTTTACATTTTCTAGGATAAACTTGTGAAAGAGGAGAGGAATACCCGGTTCAACATGTACAAGATTACTCACCAGTGGAGAAACATCATGCGTGCTGCTAAGTCAAGGGAACTCAAGAATGATATTGAGATTCTCAGTCAAACCTTTGAGCGTGTGGTGGACAGGAAAGACAGTGTCATCAAATCATTGGTGAAAGACCTGCAGGAAGCAGAAGAACAGTATGCCATGGGGCTAAGGAGTCATCTCCAGAATATGGATGGACTTGTTGGTGAGTTGACTTCAATTGATAATTTCATTGTTGACTGACTGTCCACAAGAAGATCAAAAGGCTTCTATATCAACCTTGTGGATAGTTGGCAATTTGAAATTAATCTGTTAAAGAAACAATATTACAAATAATGCACTGGTGTATTCATTAGGGCTGTTATCATTAAGAAATTTCTCTGTTGATATATCGCTAAAAATATCTTACCGATATCGATAACTATCGACAAAATAACAATCAATACGCATTATTTATGCATTATAGTGATGACACAATTCTCGTGTTGGTCAAAATTTGTATCTGCTACTGTACCAAGAACGCTTTAAAATCCATGTTCATCGGATGTAAACGATTATATGACATCTTTTAACAAACATATTTAGCATAAATACATCCTCACCTTTCATGTTATTAGCAGTAATTTAGGGTGGGATGAAGTTGTATCGATAATTTTGGGGCTTTTTGGACATCGTTCTAGACTAAGCAGTCAATGTCTTTCGCCTATCCGCCATTTTTATATCATGCTGTATATCTTCGAAAGTAAGAATGTAAAATATATTAAAGGGCAAGTCCACCCCACCAAAAGTTGATTAGAATAAAATGAGAAAAATCAATCAAACAGAAAACACTGAGAATTTGTTTAAAAATCTGGCATAATATAAGAAAGTTTTGAGACTTTAAAAGCACAGAACAGTCATATGGACAACATGGTGATATGCAAATGAGGGAGCTGGGGCCCTTTTCATAATGGATTTAAACTTTTGTAACTTTGCCATTATGGCAATTACCATGGCAACAGGGCTCAGCCACCAATCAAAATCAAGGTTACCATGGTAGTTGCCATAATAACAAAGTTACAACAGTTTTAACTGTTTATGAAACAGGCCCCTGCTGATGTCACACACCATTTATTTTGTTATTGTATTGTATGAATTATGGAATATTTTGCATATTTGACTTTTATGAAGCTCCTTTTTAATAATAATACATTCCAACAATAGAAATTCCACATGTTCGGGAGGAAGCAAACCTTGTTTCAGATTATACCCTCCAAGAAATATTATCTTTGAAAGTGAATCTTTCAATTGTAATGTTTTTATTATTTTGCATCCAGTTTTGATGAAATTTTCAGCATGTTGCTTGTTTGATTACATGTAGTTTTCCTCTATTCATTCAAATCAACTACTTATTTAGGTGGAAGAAATCTTTTTTCCCTTAATATCAAATACTCCCTGTATGATCAATGCAATAATGTGTTGTAGAATTTTAGAAACTTATAACCTTTTCCAGACAAATCACATCAATAAAAGAGATGTAATTTGGATGTTTCCACTTTGACATAATGAATAATGTTAAGGTGACATTGTAACATTTGAATGAACAAAATATATTCTGTTGAATCCTGGCATTACAGACCTTCAAAAGAGCAGACTACAGATCCTGAAATCAGAATATCTTGATGAGCTGGAGATCCTGAAGAAAGAATTTGACACAGAGAGGGCGCTGATCATTGAGCAACACAAACGAGAGCTGAATGATCTCCAAGACATTCTCTTTGCAATGGAGCAAAACTGTACTGAGAGAGAGAATGATGCAAGACAGGATTTCCAGAGTCTTAGAGATGAAATCAAGAATAAGGTATTTCTTTTTGTTGTGTTTTTTGTCTCACCTGCATAGCAGAGTGAGACTATAGGCGCCGCTTTTCCGACGGCGACGGCGGCGTCAACATCAAATCTTAACCTGAGGTTAAGTTTTTGAAATGGCATCATAACTTAGAAAGTATATGGACTTAGTTCATTAAACTTAGCCATAAGGTTAATCAAGTATTACTGAACATCCTATTAGAGTTTCATGTCACATGACCAAGGTCAAAGGTCATTTAGGGTCAATGAACTTAGACCATGTTGGAGGAATCAACATCAAAATCTTAACCTGAGGTTAAGTTTTTGAAATGTCATCATAACTTAGAAAATATATGGACCTAGTTCATGAAACTTGGACATAAGGTTAATCAAGTATCACTGAACATCCTGCATGAGTTTCACGTCACATGACCAAGGTCAAAGGTCATTTGGGGTCAATGAACTTTGGCCGAATTGGGGATATCTGTTGAATTCCCATCATAACTTTGAAAGTTTATGGATCTGATTCATGAAACTTGGACATAATAGTAATCAAGCATCACTGAACATTTTGTGCAAGTTTCAGGTCTCATGATTAAGGTCAAAGGTCATTTAGGGTCAATGAACTTTGGCCGAATCGGGGGTATCTGTTGAATTACCATCATAACTTTGAAAGTTTATTGATCTAGTTCATTAAACTTGGACATTAAAGTAATCAAGTATCACTGAACATCCTGTGCGCGTTTCAGGTCACTTGACCAAGGTCAAAGGTCAATGAACTTTGGCCGAATTGGGTTATCTGTTGAATTACCATCATAACTTTGAAAGTTTATGGATCTGATTCATGAAACTTGTACATAAGAGTAATCAAGTATCACTGAACATCCTGTGCGAGTTTCAGGTCACATGATCAAGGTCAAAGGTCATGTAAGGTCAATGAACTTTGGCCATGTTGGGTTTTTTTGTTGAATAACCATCATATCTCTGTAAGTTTATTGGTCTAGTTCATAAAAAGTTGACATAAGAGTAACCATGTATCACTAAACATCTTGTGCGAGTTAGAGTAGTTTTCAAAGTCAGCACTGCTGCTATATTGAACTGCATGATGCAGGTGAGACGGCCAGAGGCATTCCACTTGTTTTTCTTTTTCTTCATGGCCAGTATCTCAGGAAATGTGTGCTTAAAGCTCCTTGCGAATTAAAGTCATGTATAGAAATATTGATCTATGACCAATGAGCTTGCTGTTATTTGTCTGGGAAAAACTTCTTTAATCTTTGTGAACACCAGTGTCCTATGTCATGGACAATACAATTAATCTTATGGTTGATATCAAGTATAAGTCTTTGGAAATTTGTTATCACAGGCAGTAATTATCCCTCAAATTTCTAATTTTGTACTGCAGCCTATGATAGAGGCTCATCTGGCTCCTCCCTAGAGGGACCAAGTATGAAATTATGAAATCGCCTGCCGGTATGCTTGGTAGTAAGAAGGTAAAATTGATTGTTTGTTTTCATGTTAAAGTGCACATATGTGTTTAATAACCAGTAATGGATCTATAACGATCACAAGCTGTATCTTGAATACTGAGGTCATGAATTCTGCATGAGTTCAAGAATTTCTAGACTCAGATCTCTTCTATGATTTCATTGTGTATATTGTAGAACCTGGAAGAGAAGCATGCATTGCGTCTCCAGCTTGAAGGCCAGGTAGAAGACCTCTGGGCCCAGTTTCAACAAGCCCTTAAGAGCTACCAAGAATCAACAGAAGAAAGAAAGGCTGCCTTTGAAACACTCAAGGATAAAGATGAGAAGAGTGCAAAGGAAATTGAGATGCAGATGCGCAAATTGCAAAGAATATCAGTAAGCCATGCATATCATACTTTATTATCTGTTTTCTTCATAACTTGTTGGAATACTTGTATTGAGTTTTTGCTTTAAATGCCTTAAAAATCAAACATTTTTTCTAAATCTCATAAATGTGTGGGAGGGGGGGGGGGGTCTTTTCCAAAGTAAAGTAATGAAGACCTTCCTGTTTTTCTTTTATTTATTTGGTTCTATTGATTATGATGTGTTTTTTTTATATTAAATCTTTTATGAAAATAAAGTTTTGCACTGGTCAAAGATGTAATCTTTACAAGTGAGTATTCTCAATATAAATAACTAATAGTATTTTCAACGTTTTACAAAAATTCTTAAATTAAGTGTCATTGTAAGTCACATCAGATGATGCACAAATCACTTTTATTATATTACCAAGTTGGTTGCCAATACTTTATTAAAAAGAAAAATATATTTTATTTATAGGGGAAGTGAATTGACCAATACAATGTGTGGTCTCTCATCGACTGTGCGTTATAGATAGTTAGCCGTAAAATATACCTTTTGAGATAACTGTCATTAATACGTTTTTCTCCTTGTTTGCAGGACAATATTGCATCTCTTAAAGCTAAGATGTCCCAGAACTCAAGAGAAAGTGAAGAGAGAAATCGAGATTTGAGAGAGCAGAGGGAGGTTATTGCTCAACATTTCCATGAACTCAAAAGCCAGATGAATAACTTTCGGGAAAATGAAAGATCAAGGCTAACAAAACTGACATTAGAAAGCAATGCGTCTATCAAAGAAGTGAAAAGGAAACTTGACATGGTTAGTGTAGTGTTAGCAAGCTACTAAGCTATCATGCATTCTCAAATATGAATTGATCTAATTCATGCCTAGGCTGGTCTTCTTAGAAAATGTAGGATGCCAACACATTTTTTCAATGTTGCATTGGGCATATTTTGTTAAATATAATCAAATAGAATGTTTAAATTATATTAAACATGACAATATATTGTTATCTCTTTGTTTTGTTTTAGTAGTTTTGGAAAATATGTTTGCAATAATAGGAAAATGCATGTACAACACAAAAGAAATAAAGGCTCAAATGCTGGTTAAAGAATTCTAATAGATCAGATTTACCAAACAAATAATGTTTTGCAGTCCTTACAATATATGGTTATTAAATTTTTCTATGGAATCGTAACATAGAAGTATCTCTTATTTTTTCTCTCTTCAAATATTTCATTTATTGCCAGTATGTTACATGGATGTCTGCTTTTACATAGCAATCACTCTGATTATATATTCCTTTCTTAATAGAAAACTTAATTGATGGCAAGCAAGCTATGGTATTGTCAATTGTTGTATTATACATTTTTTCTCTTATTTTCTGCATATTACTACAGGGTGAGAGGATATTGAAGTTGGCAGAGATGAGCCGCAAACTGGAAACTGAAGAGGAGAAGGTTCTTCCCTTCTATGCATCCAGTTTAACAGCAGAAGAACAGGAGGATGTTGCTGCAGCAGTAGCAGAACCCCCGTCAGAACAACTTGCAGAGGTATACTATCCTTTGTATTGTCCATAAATAGTTTGATACTTGCATGACGATTAGAAGACTATATACTTCCATGACGGAAATGTGCTTCTTGTATCATGTTATAAGCTGATATTTTGAAAGCCAATAAAAGATGTTGAAGATGCACTGTGTGTAGGATACTTTGATATTGAAGACTAGCTTACAGGTTCTATTGCATCTAGTACAGGCAGTCTCATGAATATTGCAAGTCACATTTTGTTTCCTTGAACCTGTATCAACAGTTATTTTTTTTATCAAGTTCTCAAAGCAGTATAACAGGGCTTAACTTAATGATACTACTAAATAACCTGACACCCATCACTAACATATTCTAGCCATCACCTCATGTCCAAGACAGCAGTGAATCATCACTATGAACACTTCTCATCTTCCTTTACCATCAGATCATGCATGAATACCAATCCCTGGAGAACTTCTGGAAGCGCTATAACAAGGCCCTCCTGGACAAGGTTGCCTTGGATAAGGAGCGATCCACCCTTACGATGGAGAACCAACGTCTCAGGACTGTCCTGAAGCAGTATCTTGATGGTATCTCAGTGAATGATGAGATCCTCAGCCAAGTCAATCCACTCTTTGTTGTCAACCAGAAGACCAATGCTCCGTAAGTATTAAATCATGTTACCTTCCTGCTAGGTTGCATCCTTGATGCATGGGATCATTCTTAATACAGCATCAAACAAGCAAATCCCTCCCACTTCATACAATACTTCTACTTCTATGAGAGAATCCTTTGCATTGCTCCCAAAGCTATCTCTACTGCTTTCTATATCATACTATAAATTCCCTGACGAGAAAATACTTTATGCAGCAATGACCTTTCCCTTCCTTTCATTCTAAAACATTCTCAAGGTAAGCCTTATTGAGCTCTACAAATCTATTTCTACTGCTTCATATGAATGATCTTGTCAGAGAATTAGCCCTACCCTTCAGTTTCATTCTCACTCATTGGCATGACAATCTTACCCATAGCTCCACACAAACTGTCCCCACCCCTTTCTGATGTGTTTTATTCTGCTTTATTCACATTGCACATTGAGGTATTGAGTATAATTCATCCTTTTACTTCATTTGTATCTTTTTGCACATTGAAATTTTAAAAAAATGTGTGCTCCCTGACAAAGGCAGAATGGCAATCAGCGCTAGTATATCTTAAAGTAAAAGGAGACAACAAAGGGTAATATATTGACCAACCACAAGTAAACTGTATTTCAATGTTTGTTGAGGTTTTAAAAATCATAAGACCTTATCTAATCTAGGACTTTAAGATCCTGTTATTAGTTTTCTATCTGATCTTTAAGTACATTAGTTTGACATGGTGGCATGTCCCACATATTATAAAGTGCAATAAAAAATCCCTTTAAGTTCAGAATGATTCCATTTCTTCATGATTTGATTCTGACTGTCATTTAACACTTTCATTTTTTTTTTCAAATTCTTTTGACAGGATGGCTGTACCTATCATGGACCCAAGAGTGCAACGACCCACTCAGACAGTAGTGGAGGCTGCACATGTTATCAAACACACAATCTAGAATGGTGCATTCTTCACGAATGATATATTCAATGAAAAATGTATTATAAATTCAAGAGGGATGTTTTTTAGTTCCTTTTTGTGTTCTTGATTTATACAGAAGATGCAGTAATGCTGAGGTTTTCACTAAAGAGAAAATAGATTTACATGTAATGCAACTTCTCTGTTGTCATTACCCAGAAGGAGTTACTGTATGTCCGTGCTAAACTTGGGTATTTTCATCAAGAACTCTTTAGCCTTCAAGCTGAAGATTGATGTTTGGTGTCATATGTAGACTGTATAGTATGCTTTGTGTACGAAGTTAGTGAAGTGAAGCAATGTGAGGCCACTAAGCATTACCAAACCCAATACACTGCATAACTTATGAACTGTTTGTTACAATAATTGCCCCCAAATTGTGTCTTTTGACAGAATAGTGGACAGGCAGTGTACTGTGATCTGTATATCGCAGTATTCCACTCCATCGATTTTGTAGGCCCTTAACACAAAGGCAGACTATAATAGCATATTTATGTGGCGGTCCACTAGTGAACATGTGTATCAAAAAGTCTCAAGTAAAAGTGAGGTCAGCCCACTATTTGTTTACACCATGATTTACTCTTAATGCAAAAATATTTTCAGTGTATTCATCATAGTTCAGGGTTTTCATTACTTGTAAGTTAAAGAGAAAACATTGTTTTGGCGAATAAAAAAACTAGTTTCCATCAAGCAACAACAAAATATTTTAAATTAGTAATCTATTAAGACTGAATACAGATAGTGTGTAAGCATTTAACTTTTTACATGATCATCAATGAAATCACTCAAACTCAAAAGAAATATATTATTTTTTAAATATCTTATAATATCATATTTGCAAGAGAGTCACAGTTTCTATTTATCAGACTATTTCTTATTTATTTATATGAATTACACATACAAATATTGATAACTTAATGTGATTAATTTCCGTTGCTATTATGTGTATATTAGTTTACTTCAATCTCAAGACTCTGGAAAACCTAATGCAAATTTTTATGTGGAAGGATTTTTGAATGTTTTATGTGAATTGATATACATGTATATAGAGACACATATTAAAAGATGATTGTATAGAATATCAACCGATTGAATACTATGTTATTGAGAATATTGACTACTTTTGAATTAATGTCTTGATGGTGTGATTGGTGTGTACTTTTAAATCTGTGAAGGATGAATATGGGAGACCAGTTGACTGGTATCTCTTATAGAGGGTTTGATTGATTGATTGGTTGGTTGATGGATTGGTTGGTTAGTTGGTCGCTTGTTTGTTTGGTTGGTATGGCCCCCCTTCTAATATTGGCCTCGGTTCACGGGATCGCAGCAAAATTTGGCACGCAAATTTTTTACCACATAAACTACAGCCAGTATAAAAAAAAAATTCTGTAAATGATTACTTTTTTTAAAATTTATTATGAATGCCTTTTATTCTAAGGTTAAAGCTTGAAAGTTGTGACATTACGCATGTAATAAGGGGTTCTCAATTCAGAGGCAGCTCGATCTGTAGGAGAAAGATCTTTTACTACTATTGCTTCTAGTTATTGGCAAATGTATTTTTTTCATTTCTAAGAGCATGGCATGTATCCAGCATCAGATCTTACAAAGAATTTCATGGGCCCAATTGTCTGGGGACAACGATGACTCTATCATGTTTGTGCATGGGCCCATACATTTCTTTGTCATAGTTGATGCTGGATATGTTAGTGAAGAGGGTAAGGAGTAGCTTTTGTATGAAACATATTTTTCATATATTCAGTACATGTTGTTACTAATCTTATACATGAATAATATCAAGTGAGTATACTCTCTCTTTTGGAAAATGTCCCAACCCAGAATGAATTTGAGAGGTAGAAGTGTGTGAATAGGGGTCAATTTTCAATATTATTCTTCCAGCTCTACATGTATTTCTCATTTTTTAAGAAGAGATTTGTTTGCAGATTGAAAGATAATCTAACTATAATTTAAAAAAAAAGTGAAGTAAAATTATTGAGAGCCGGATGTAAACAAGACTATAGTAAAATTTTCAAAAAATCAATTGCATATATATGTTATTAATTAATTATGCAAATTAGCGTATGAAATTTGCCCTGATTTTGGTTCTTACAGTTCAAACAAAAATCTGGAGAAAAAAATTGCTGAAAAATAATTTCCTATTTATCTTGTTTTCTCAATTTCTAATGATGGAATCCCTTGTTTTTTCCAACCTTTGTTTTTCATTGTTTTTTCGATGAATTTCGTCGGGGACCCTTTTGTGATTATAAATAACATAAAATAAATCCATCTAAACCAACAAAAGTGAAAAAAAATAATCATGAATATATAGTTTTGGTTGCCTGCTTGCATTGAGTGTACAGGTAATCAAATTTTTGAGCAATTTTTGGACCGACATGCGCTTACAAAATATTGTGTAATTTTGGAACCGCGTTCTCAAAAGATGCACAAGACTTGAATTGAAAGCAAAAAGTCACCGAGCAGATCAGAGGGAACGGGGCACAATGCAGAATGGGAATTAACTATAATAAAATATGATCTAAATGGGGCAAGATACATTTGAAATTTTCAATCAAAAAGATGCACTTGCATAAGGACACTGAATAAAATTCTAAATAAGGAAAACGGGCATGAAAAGAGCAAAATGGGCACTTATGAGATGCAAAGGGTCATCATACATAAAACGGGTTTTAAGATAAAAAGGGTTCCTGAACAAGTTTGTAACCTAGGTAGACATATCGGAGAGAAAGGGACCGTCTTTTCGGCGCTTCATAAAGTGATGGGTGTGGCATATGGTGCCCAGGATTGCCGGCCCTGAAAACATGCATTATATGGCAATAGGCAGTAAAGATCGAGGCCTAAGCTAGGGGCGGGTTTCTGCACTCATGTGAAAAGTATGCAGTAGGATCTCAATCAGGAAAGCAGATAATGATGATATTGATATGAGAAAGTCTGTATAAAATCGAACTCACGCGCAAGAAACAGAGATATATTCTTCTAAAATGGTCAATTGGAATTTTTGGCTAATCGGCCCCCGGGGCAAGTCCGCCACTCACCACTTGATCACTTTGCTGTGCATGACGGATGTATAGGTTTTGTTGACGATATGTTAACCTGCCCAAGGTAGCAACATACCTTGGCTAGAGGTCATCTGCTCGGAATTCCCGAAAATTAGCAGCGACTCGTCCATTTCGAGGCCATTCAATGTGTTTTTTTTAATCAAATTTCTTTCTTTCTTTTTTTTTACAGACACTCATGAATGCAGTTATAATATTTCATTTTGTTAGAAAGGTGTGATATTTGCATATTGAAATATATATGCCTTTGATACTTCAAAATGTACATTTTGCGAAAAACAAGAGAAAAGAAATTTTCTGCCCGCGGGGGTGGGGGCTAGTTCGCTCCTTTCATTTTGCGACGGGGCAGGTCCGTCCCACCTTTATCTACACAATAAAAAATATGTACATCGACATGACATGCAAGTGTTTCAGAATCATGATAACTTTTCATGGATTATAGAACTATCTAGAAGTCGATTGTTCGAATAGTGAAAAAATTTGGTAAATTTGAACATATCATTTTGTACTGTCTATATGGGCGAATTTGCCCCAGGGTGTGGTTTGCCTTGCAGCGAAAATTTTCTTTACCCATTTTTGCCAAAACTATGCATGTTCTCGCCGAAAATAAAGTAGGTAGAAAGACCCTTTATACATCCTAAAGCACGACCTTCCTGCTAAAGAAATGACGATTCCAGATTAGAGCGTGAAAAATAAAGTGGACTCGCCCCTCTATCTATATTGTTGACTGATTTTGAATTTGTTTATCCATCTGGAAGCTATATGAGGTGATCAAAGTTCTACACAGAATTTAGAAATTTTGACTAGAAAATTATTCAGTGTGCTAATTTATACGAAATTTATTCATAAATCGCGAAAAATGCTTCTTCTATGTGATTTCTTCATCAATTTCAATTCTGTTTCCTAGATTTACATGATCACCAATAAATTAATTCACTACAGTGTCAACTGGGCTGAAAATGAAATTTGAGTTAAATTTCGATGCACGGGTGAGCTCCACTCCATGTGCTACTTTTTATCCTTACCATTTATTACGGCATTCTAACCTTGACCATATAATATCATTATTTATGTATTTTGTATGTATATTACATGTACTTTCAGTGGCGTAACTACGGGGGGGGCATGGGGGGGCACGTGCCCCCCCAATCGGCTGGCCAAAAAAAAAAAAAAACGGGGAAAGGGAGAAAAAGAGGGAAAAGGGAGGAGAAACGTAGTGGGGAAAGAAGAGATTATTGTTCATTATAATGTTATATTATATTATGTTGTATGTTATATTACATAAGAAGCATTTTTTCATTACTTTATGAAACATTATTTGTTTCATTGTTCCTGGTGCTCGCATAGACTGTTTTACGAGATATATAATCCTGTTGTACTAAAACCTCCCGTTTTCAAATCAATATACACAAATCTATTTCCTCGCAATTCGAGTTATTATTGCTTTATGTAGTGACATATTCTTATTTTTCATGACTACTTAAAGTGATTGCCCTATTTTAAGGTCTTAATATAGAACATTTCCTGTCCGTGCTAACGTTCGCATTAGTGAATTGGTGAGATTTCTGCTCTTCATGAACTCCTTAAATCAGTCCTTAAAATTTCAATTTTCCTGATCTGAATATCAAAATTTTCAGCTCGCGTTTCGCGGTCGCATCATTCGGCTAGTGAAATACGTAGGGTCTTAGTGAATTTTTACAAACAAGCCTTAAAATGCCCCTCTTCAGGTCGGAATATCCTAAATTTTCAGCTCGCGCTCCGCACTCGCAGTATTTGATTAGTGAGATGCGTATGATACTCATGATTACAATGATGATTTCAAAAACTACTTCATGTGTTTAGATGTAATTGTAACAAAATCGGCAAGCGCTTGGCACTGGCAATAGATGACTATGGTGAGATAGGTATACTCTTAATGGATTCACAAAAAGCATAGTCCTTAAAATATCCATGTTTGGGGTCAATAAATAAAAAAATTCAGCTCGCGCTTCGCGCTCGCATCATTTGGTTAGTGAAATACATTCGGTCTTATAGGAATACATACAAACAAGCCTTAGAATGCCCCTCTTCAGGTCTAAATTTCCTAAATTTTCATCTCGCGCTTCGCGCTTGCAGTATTTAATTAGTTAAATGCGTATGATAATCATGATTACAGTGACTACAAAAGGTGTTTCATGACTGTGTTTAGATGTAATTCTAACAAAATCAGCAAAGGATGGCACTAGCATTAGATGACTGTGGTGAGATATTTATACTCTTAATGGATTTTGAAATAGTCCTAAAAATTTCTCTAATTAGGTTCAATATATAAAAAAAATTAGCTCGCGCTTCGCGCTCGCATTGTTTGTTTAGCGACACAGTTACATATCATGATTACAAAAAATTGCTTATAATGTCCCTTTTTAGCTCTGAATATCAAAAATTTTCAGCTCGCGCTTCGCGCTCGCATTATTTAATCAGTGAGATACATATCCTGCATGTCCTTAAAATATCTCTGTTAGGTCAGAATACCTGACAACTGAGCGTGCTGGTGCCCCCCCAATGCTGTGACCCACGGTACGCCACTGACTTTGAACCCCCTTTGTATTTGTTGTTTTATGTACGGAAATAAAAACAAACAAATTGTGAAATAGCCAGTAGGCGCTGGCTCATAGTCATTTTCTTCTTTTTTTATATACTAGACAGACATATGAATTCTGTTCAGTGGGCATGTTATTCATAAAGAGTGTTTTTGACATTACAATTTCATTTTTTTTTTGGCGGGGGTATTTGCCAGTTTCAAAAAAATATAGTCACTATCGGATTTTCTTATATTCTATAAGCTTGTTTTGCATGGTTTTTTTTGTTGATCTCCCCTTTTTTGCATTTTTCCGTTTATGATAAAGAAACATAAAACAAATTATGTATATTTGTTAATGATATTTTTGGGGTTTTTTTAAGGGGAAACCGGGAGGGAAACAATTCAAACAAACCCTGCGCTCGATGAGGAAGATGATCGAGGGCAGCTGAGATAGAGAGAGGGCGTGGTCACGAAGACGGGCGCGCTATAATAGAGCTCCACTGAATAGAAGGAGTGAAGATGGGACCGAACGGAGCGCTTTTCCCGGAAACTCTTTTACATTTAGCAAGATCATTAGCCCAAATCCAAGACCTAAGATGGCCAAAGGTAAGATAATATGTTTGCCAAATTTTTTTCTGTATCAAAATATTCGGTTTCTGTTATTCTAGTTTTTAAAATACACCTGTTAAATAGTTAAATTCAGCTAATGTCAGTGAACGTAAATGAGGTCCCATTCGTAAAGATTCATGTTTGTTGAACCAGGGCAGTGATCCAAGAAATTGAAAACCTTGTTTTTTGTCTCACTTAGCCAGGAAGCCTCTAGAGAGTAAAAATCATTTACTAACGTATGCTTATTCTCAACGAAGCCAGGGATTGAATTCATCATTCATCTACACGTACCGCAAAAAAACCCTCAAACTTTCGCCCCCGAGATTTCTTCTTTCCAGTTTCCTTTTAAGATCTAACGTTAGCCCTAATTCATGTACATGGGAATGATTGGATACAACTTCATTTCCGACATTTCTACGATATTGATTTCATTTTTAAACAAGAATTCATTCAAAAAACAAGAAAAAATTGTTCGGGAAAAACTCGCCACCGGGTTTACGTTGCCATCTTGATTTCATTGTCTTCGGCTTGGCGACAGTATGCAAATCACGTTACTGATTTACTTAAATTTATTTACTGATTTTGATTAATTTTCAACATTAGGCCTATGCTTGTTTGATTTTTTTTCTTTTTGTTCAAATCAAGTTTGTTGGGATGGACTAGCCCTTCTTGATAATGAAATGTTTGTTAATGATGTAGGTGCAGCAACTGTTACAGATGTGTCCCCAGATTCCACATATGGGAGGAATATGCAGGATAGACCAGCGCAGACAAGATGCCATGGTAGCACTTGGAATCTTTCTTTTAGAATCAGATCTCAAGGTAAAATCAGATTCAAAATACCAGTAAAGGGAATACTGGAAATCTAGGGTAAACCATGTATTAGTACTTGAATTAGATATCCCTTCTATATATTTACATGTAGGTCTCAAATGACAGGATTATTATGATCATTAATACTTAATTTGTTATGGGATTGAAGACAAGTTCCTTCTTACAGTAGTTAGTATCAAAATGTTTAGTTTGCTTAATTGTTACATTCTTATTATAGATTGCATGGAAAATTGTAAATAAGAAGTTCAAATAGAATGCTGTGTTGAGAGTTGGAATCTCATTTCCCGATTTATATTGCCATCATAATTTATGTAGAATACATAATTTGTCTTTTTTTTCTAGAGGAAGTATCATTTTTAGCACAGAATTCATGAAATGCTTAAATTCACGAATTCTAAATTAGCAAGGTACAATGTTTTTAATTCCTAAGTACCGGTACTAATTTTTTTTTCAATAAAACTATTTAGACAATATGTTCTATGTGTTGCAAAGATTGTATCTTTATGTTCTTTTTATTTTGCAGTTCAAAGATGAGTTGGTACCATATATTATTAATCTTGTGAGATGCCTACCCAATGCACAGTGGATTGAAGAAACAGGATATAGAGTTATTGAAGGTAAAGGTTGTCTTTTCAATACATGCTTTACTATTTCCCTGGGCAAAGTTTCACATAATTTCACCTAATTGTCAAAGCATGTGGAAGTTTGTACTGAAGGAATACAGAGCTTATTCACCAATATGTCAAGGCTATTGTAGAAAAGAATGTTGATTGGGTTTCTGTCTATTGATTTTAACCATTGATAAATATCGGGATCATTGTGAAGATTACAATGAGTGGTCAGTATACTGACCAGGATGTCGGTAATCTCATTTCTCACTATGTGCTGCATCATTGTAGCATCAAGAACCAGTATCTGTTTTGTAACACAATGTAGCACATTCACATTGGCCTAGATCAGTGCATAACAAATTCATTGCATGATATTGATGTGATATTATATTATTAATAGAACAGTGTAGTGAAAAGTACCATTGCATAAAGGTGAATTTCACCATGATGATACTAGGTTATAAAAAAAAAGATCGAAAATGAAAGAAATATATTAGTGAAGGTTTGATGAAAATCAAAGAGATACAGGGTTATGAATTGCTAAAGTTTTTATTTTGTGACATTACAGACAAGTAGCTCCTCCATATGCCATGTGATTGTAAATTCTTCAAAATGTCATTTTAAAAAAAAGATGATAATTGATTTATTTTATAGGGTTGGATACATCATCAAACACATCATCTCATTTCTCCTCCTACAGTACATGTATAAGAAATAGTTTAGTTTACATGTGTATATTCAGTTTTTATTTTAAAATGTACTTTTCAGAGAAATATACAAGTTAGGGGTTTCATGAAGAGTTAAATGCAACTTGAATTCTGAGATGTGAATGGTTATATGACCATGCTCAGGGAGATGTGCACTAGTTAATACCTATTTTTGAAGAAGATTATGCCTCAAATGTAATATTTATGATTTGCCAAAGCATGACTTTGAGTCAACTTTGCTTTAGTTCTAAAAAAAATCCTAATATTTTCACCTAAGGCTATTATCAGATTTGATTGAGTATGACATTCATCAACTTCATTGGTACTTTTCTTATTTTCCTTTATTTTGATAGGAATGTGTTTGATTTTTTAACTATTCCTGAAACAAAGAGGGGGTATGTATGGAAAGCATTGGCTGTGCTTATCTTTGGAATATTACAGTATGAAAATAGGATACTGATTTGTAAATCTACAATGATGACAGTTCAGTGAGATTCATTCTGAAGTATTTTTCTTTTCCTTTTCAGTACTTCCCATGAGTGAGCGCTTTGCTTTCACCATCACAACTCTCCTTTCTGATATAGCGACCAAAGATACACTCTACAGAGATCAGGTAAACTGTGCATTCTCTTCCACCTCCCTTCCTTTTTCCTTTTTATTTTTTATATATATATTTTTTTAAAGTCTTTCCCAGCCCAAAATTAAGATTTGCAATAAATTATAACACTGAAATAGATTTAATGAAATCTGACATCCTTTTCATTAGTATTGAAAGCCTAAAAATTAGACAATGATAAAATTTAGACCTGTTTAATGATGCATGATGTATAAAAGCAAATTCAGCAAATACAGAACAAAGATGAATGAAAGCAGTTTCCCTTTGTTTCAGAATAAAAGGGTGGTGTAGTTTTGATCAAATATGGCCCTCTGAGATTTTATACTACTTACTCTTTTCAGTTTGTAGTGTGTCTTAATTTTTTGGCAAGTTTTATTGATCAACCTATATTGTTTGTTTATCCTATTTCATCCAGATTTTGTCAACATTAGTTGAAGTTCTACAGGCACTATGCAGAATCTGCCAACAGCCATCTGAACATCCTCAAGGTATTAAAGCAACAAATAATACATATGATCACAGCATCAACCACAGACCAGCATCAAACTTAATGCATGGGACTGCAATATTTGTAAACTCTTTTGCGTATTAAAAGTAATCATTATGCTAATTTTGCCATCCAATGGTTACTTCCAGAGATTCCTGGTTCTGAGCATTGTTATTATGGCACTTACCAGTAAGTGGTAAAGAAACTTGATAGTGCTATATATTTCTCTCTTTTTTTGCAACTTGGCACAGGATTGTTTGATAAATGATTTGTTTACTGTTCAACAAATGTATTTCGTCTGGACTAGAATAATGGTATCTGCCTGTAAATGCACATTGAATGTACTCAGTATTGTTAGTATAAATTTGAAAGTATATTACATTTGATTTCATTATCATCAAAAAGCCACTCATGCCCCCTAAAGAAAATGTTTTATCTTTCTATCCTATACGTGAAGAAGGCCTATTATCAATCTTTGTTTCTTTATCTTCCATTGTGTATAGTAACAGTATGCAAGCATATCATGCCTGCCTTTCTGGGGATGTCTCGTGCCATCGGACGAAGCAGCCAGGAGCCTTCCTGCTCTCTCCTCTGTCAGATGTATCCTGCATCCAAGCTCACTACTTCTCAAACCCCTCCTTCTTCATCTGGTTTGGACGCAGTCTCTCAACCAAGGCACCATGAATCACCCATGTACAGTTCCTTCCGACTCATCGTCTCACCAGTCATCAAGCAGAAACTCCGGCAGGCCAATGGAACCCGGCAGGATGCATCTCATCCCGGAATAGACTCCAAGGAGGAGAGGGTAGCAGAAGAACCTCACCATCTCCTGACGGTAGTGGGATCAAGTTTTGGTATCAGTACAGAGACGTGTGAGAGTGGAAGCTCTGAAGCTCTTGTTGGGTCCCTAGATCTTTCTACTCAACAGCTACAGATTATCTTAAATGTGGTAAGAATTGGTTTGGGAAACAATAATATTGATACTTTGTATGTTATTTGAATGTGCAAGAGCCGTGGTGTAGTGGTTCTGACTCTCGCCTTGTAAACAGAGGGTTGTGTGTTCAAATCCCACCGCGGCCTAGCGTACTTTGGCAATGCGTTAATCCACACTTTGCCACTCTCGACCCAGGTACTAAATGGGTTCCCGGTAGTATGCGAAAGATATTGTATGTTTGATTTTGCCAGCACCATAATGAGGCTGCAGTGAATGCAAGGAATGCTGGCCAGGGAGTGGAAATTGTGCACTTTTTGTGCTTGATTGAAATGAATCCAATGACCGGGGTAATAATATGCTGTAACGCACTTTGGGCAATTCTGGGAAAAGCACTTTATAAAAATTAGCTATTATTATTACCCCCCCCCCTTCACAGAGGTGCAAGGTACAATTATTTTTACAAACATACACACTGTATATTGAATAAACTCATAGTATGATGAACATGTTTAAGCGTCTATCTCTCTTTAGCAGCCACATGCCCTGTAGTGGCCTCTAAACATGATTCTCATGAAGACGTATAGTCAGTGTAGAAAAAATGATAGCCATTTGTATAATTATAAAGGCTTCATTTTGTCTTTCACCCAGGTGGTAAGTTTTTTGTCAATGCCTGGGGAAAATATGATTCTAAACATATTTCTGTTTGATAAATAAATCATTTTGTTTCTGTTCAATGAAATTATTTAAGTCACAGCAATCTCTTTCATATACATTTGTATTTCATTTCCATTTCTGGATTTGTTTCTGTTAAATGATCATCAATGTATAGCACATTCAGTACCACACTGAATTATTATCTGCAGATTTGACATCTGTTTCTGTTTGTGGTAACTCCCATAGGAACTCGACAGGACAGCATTTAGCTGGTAAACGCCAAGCTGGTATTTAACCAATTACCTTGGAAACATTTTACGTCTAGGTTAATCAGTCATAGTGGCTGACGTAATAGACGACAGATATCACTCTTGGGCCTCTTTATCAAAGTGGAGACAATGGCAGAGTTGGGATTCACACTCACAACCTTATGAGTCCAATGCTCTAACCACTGGACCACACGACCCGTACCAATTTGTTGCATTGTTTTTATATATTTTTAGTGTCAAAAGATGATCAGTAGAAGTCTGTTACAGAGCCTTGATGGGATGGCTCATCAGTATGCACTTCAACCAGGATCAAAGAAGACTCTTCCATATAAATCATATAGTGAAGTTATCAATGTTGTTCTTGTCTCATTACTCAGACATCTCCTTCAACAACATAAAGGTAACAATCTCATCTCTAGTGAGAAAGATGTCATTATTATAAATCACAACGTTTACCTTCACAGTATTTTGTACGGGGTTTATATATGAAAATAAAAAATACTGCTGTTCATATGAAAAATACCTTTTTCTAAAATGATATTCATGTCTATAGCAGGAAACTTGGAAATACTGCTTTTTCACCCAATGCAATGTTTTCTTTCCTTAAAGTAAAGACATTTTTTTGCTTCCCGAATTGAACTTATAGAATTGAATGTTTTCAGAGAAGGTCAATACCCGTTTGCATACATTTTTGTACAAAGACCTATTTTGTTTTATGTGTTTGAAATGGGATGTCTTTTTTTCTTATGATTTTGTTTGAAAGGCATGTCAGTTAATTGCTTTTCAAATGAAATGCTTTACCTTTGAAAATGTTTTTGTCAGTCAGTCCTACAGAACATGTATCTTATTTCCATTCAACAAGCTTTCAATTACCCTTGTATTCCTTCTAAAATGATTTAATTTACTTCGTTTGTTTTGTTGTGTTGAATACTTGATTAACTAATTCCTAATATTTCTTTAAAATTTCAGGATTACCAGATAGCTTCCAAGTAGAGGTCCATGCATTCGTCCGAGAACTCTTCCTCTCCGGTCAGACTGAGCTTCAGGAACTGAGTGTGGAGAGTGCTACTAAGGGTCCATGCAGGTTCAATTCTAGAGAGTTGGCACTCAGGGCTAATGCCACATGTGTAGACCTCCTTGTGTGGGCAGCTAATGATGAAACAGGTTTTTCCTCATTCTGTTATCATTTTGAAACGTGAAGAGTGCTAGTTATGCTTAACTTATATTTTTTGTTAGCATAGAGATAAATTGTAATGATTCCTGCCAAACGTCTTTGCTTCGATACCTCAGATTTCACTTCAGGACACCCTCCACATAACTTTAGGCCAACTTCATATGATATGTATAGCTGAACTCTATTTGTGAAATGTTTCTGATGTGATTTATCATAGCCAAGCTCTGTTTTATACTTTATACACTAAATTGTTGTTTTGTCTACAATACTTTTTTATTTGCTCTCATTCTCACATATTCTACATGGGATGTGAATGGGATAGTCATTCAGCTCATTTTTTAAAATTAAATTACCATTCATTGAATTGATTGTGGATATTATTAAGTACAAAATATAAACAAATTGCATGTAATATTATTCAGCTGATTGTACATTATCCACTCTTGATAGATATATGTGATTATATTATTTGCATGCTAAATAAATATAAAATTTTGTCATATACACTAATCAGTATGATGTCATCAAGAATGCCTCTTCCTCCTGTTTTCATATCTTATTTCTACCAGGAGCTGATAGTCTTATTGGAAGGCTGACTGAGAAATTACATTCTAGTGCTGGCAGCAAACAACTCATAGCTGATATGCCTCTACTTCTATGCTCTCTTCAGGTGTGACATCAATTCACTTTGAATATTTGAATGATGATTACTGTATCTTCTTTTAAAGATATTGATGTGCGTGTGAAAATTGTAAATCTCATTGCCAAACAGCTGGTATTTTCACACTCATTGATTAACTCCTTATAGTGACAATTCAAATGCAAGATTTTGGCATTGTTTAATGTGAATTAATGGCTAAGAGAAGTTTTTGGAAATATCCACAATGTAATCTCCCATAAGTTTCTTCTTTTAAACACCCTATATACAGAACCTTTCTGAAAGGATTTGTGTTTGTTTTCTAGTTCATGTACAGAAACATTATTCTACAGTATATTAATTTTTCATGCATTTGATTTAATGTCTGTCACAAGTAGATGAATTACTACTGTACATGTTCAATTTTCCAGGGTTTGGGCACTTTGGCAGAGAAGTTTCCAGCGGTTGCTCATGCCACCATCAGCTCGCTGAGAGACTTCCTAATGGGGCCATCTCGTATCATAGTTAAACTCCATAAACATCATGAAGCTGAGAGTAGTAAGAGTGCTGGACCAACCATCAGGGTTATAGAGTCCAGCCTTCAGAGGACGGGGGTTGGAAAGGATGGACGCGGTACCGGTAGTGGTCCGAGTAGTAGTGGCGGTAGTGGTGGTGGAAGTAGGACAAGTGGGGAAGGATCACATCCGTATGAAAAACTAAGGAATGCAGCAATGTCTAACTTGTGCAGGTATGTGTTAGTTAACCTTGCAGTCATTTAGAGTCTATTTTTCCTCAGAATTAACTTTTGAAAAATAGTGCTTTACATGTATATGAAGAATTAATAATTTATCCTGAACCATGTATATCAGATGCACATCATATGTACATGTATTTAGTTGATGCAGGAATAATTGAATTTGAATACCATATTCTTCTCACCTTTTGCAATCATACCAGAAGAAATGAAATATGTATGAATCAAGTATGAATTATGACATGAACAGTGTCAGAAATACAGAAAGCACAGTTGAAGGAAGTAGTATTACCAAAGAGTTCTCTATCTAATTTTCAATTTTTGACCAAATAAAAGAAAATGCGTTGTTGGTTTCTGTGTAGTCAGAAGATCAAGGCTTGCTTACCAATTATGTCTCTTTGAATATTAGTAGTTAATGAAATTTTCTTCCAAATAGAAAACAAGTAGGAAATTGCTATGATGGATTCCTTAATTGCTTTATACCTTTTTATTTTCAATCAGATCACTTCGTTCAGGACTTATTGAAGACCCTAATTGCATCCAAGCTTTCCTTGCCTCTGTATCAAACGCCCTCTACATTGCTGAAGCTAGTGATCGTGACTCCACCCTCATATCCTCCAACGCCATCTTAGCAATGGGTCATGTGGCTGTTCTTCTAAGTGAAACAACCCGTACCATTGAGAGTGTACAGCAGATCTTCCAGCAACGGTTCTGCACACCCCCTTCATCCCTAGATGTGCTCATTGTTGATATGCTTGGCTGCCTGGTTCTTGCTGGAAATGTAAGCAGGAGATTTTCTGAAATAAAGCATGATCATTTTGAAATATTTTTCTTTCACATGATCACATTTCCGTTAGTGTTTATATGTCTTGATCACTTATTTGATTTTATATACTTTTAGTGATATTTATGGTTAAGTGTAAATTTTTATCCTGATTATTGAATTGTGTTAGAGTAAGTATTTGATTAATTTTATTTGTTTGTGTTATTTCAAATTCTCTGTGTACTTTTGTGAATGCCATATTCCATCTGTTTCTTTCATAGGCTGCTGTCACCCAAGAGGTAATGAATATGTTTATTCAGATCAGTGTTGAAGCAGGTTCATCTGATTATGCACCAAACAGCTCACAAGCTTCACAGCGGTTCAGGTAAGATAGGGACTACTAAACACATTGTTTTATTCTATGTTCAAATGATAACCTTTCTTACAAGATCATTTACTATGTCCATCTTAAATGCTTTGCTAAGCAAGATACTAGTAATCATTGGAGAGAATTAATTACAGTACTTTATTTTCATTTTTATAGTGCTTTCATGCATTATCAATTCTCATAAAATAACAACTCTACATGAATTACAAGTATGTTCATACATGTACATACAAAATATGGATGCATGACTCTTAATGAGATTATTAACAAGGAATCAAACCGCGATGTGGGGTAGCCAGCATTCATGTAAATCCAAGGCATTTGATAGGCTAGTCTTATAAAACCCTAAAAGAAGAAGATTTGTAATAGAGAGAGAGAGAGGGGGGGGGGAGAGGAGAGGAAATAGACTTGGGCTTACATCTTTCATTTTTCATCCTGGTATCTTTCTCTGTAGGCATTGTTCTATGGCTATTATCAATGCCCTAGCAAACATAGCAGCATTCATTGATGGAGAGAATGAACAGCAGGAACTATTAGTTCGTCTACTTGAATTATTTGTTCAGCTTGGATTGGAGGGCAAGCGGGCAAGTGAGAGGGCTCCCACTGCTATCAAGGCATCTAGCAGTGCTGGCAACTTGGGCATCCTTATTCCTGTCCTAGCTACTGTAAGTTAACCAAGAATTTCTTTGTTTATCCACTTTGTTTGCCTGTCTTTGATGTCATCAGGATTTTTTTAATCAGGATTTACCTTAGGCATGATAATGAGGAATGTGTTTGTAAATGCATGAAAACAAAAGGTTTCAAATGGGTTTTCTTGAACTCTCTGGTACATAATAAGATGGGAGAAGGCAAGGGAACATGGTATATTTTAATGTAATCCAACAAGTAAAGTTGGAAATATTTCCATTCATGCTATTGTAACTTCCTTTGTAATATTGTGTTATGACATTGAAGTATGAGTGATGATCAGACATTGGTCCTTAAAACAGTAATCATCCTTAATAATAATATACGATTGTGAAGCCTGCAGTGATTGCTGAATTAGTTGGGACAGAAAAAATTGCAACTGATTACCAGCAGCTGTTGACAACAAAGAAGAATGGAGAGGGGAAAGGAGGAGGAAGGAAACAAATGATTCCTTATTCTCTGCTACAATTTATGATACTAAAAGAAAAATAGATGGTTATGTTATTTGTATTATGTAGGATGAAATGTTTGGTATAGTGTCTTTAGTACCGTTTCTTTGTGTCTTTTAGTTGATCAAGAGATTACCACCAATCCAGGATCCCAAACCTCGTCTTCACAAGTTCTTCCGTGATTTCTGGCTTTACTGTGTGGTCATGGGGTTTGCAGTAGAGGATTCTGGTAAGTAGACTCTTGATCCATACCTCCATTCATCATACCCATCCTTTTGATTTCTCCTTGCTTCCCAGCTTTCCCTGCTTCTTTTTTCTCATCAATTGTAGACATGTCAACATTCTATGCTCTATCTTGAACCTACATTGTTTATGTTGATTGTTCACCCTTTGGATGGACATCCATATATCACATAGCTGATTAGATACTCACTCTCTAACTACATGTAACTATACTCTATTTGTATGTATGTTTATTTGGCAACCACACTGTGAACATTTATATATAATAACCATAACTGATCTCTTTCTTAATATGTTACCACTAAGATTAGGGTTAATATTATAAATACTACTACAATTGTCGCATTCATACTGCTTCTCACTCTCCTGCTGTGACTGCACTGATATTACTACCTCTCTTATTGCTGCTCCTTACTACTCTACTCTATAGCCATCATTTGTATTTTCAAAAAGTGGTTTCTACCTTTCAGCTTTCAACCTAATGCTATGAACCAGAGAATACTCCAAGAATATCCTCTATCTCAATATTTTGGCAGCTAGATGTAATCTTGATTCTCCCGAATATAAGTCTGCTCCCTTCAATCACTAATACTTACAATTAGTCTTGGAAAAAGTAATGGGGACTTCAGGTGTCCTGTTTAATGTTGTGGCACTGACTTATGTCAAAGTGCCTTGGTAGTGCTTCCACTGCTTCTAGCAACTGCTACCATAGCTTAAGTGTTTTTTTTCTGCTTGTATCGCTAATTCTGCTACTGCTTTGCTAATTCTGCCACCATTTTTTCTGCCAGGGGTACAACTTCTACTGCTGTGAGTTCTATTGCCAAATGTCACAGCTAGTGCTACTTAAACTTTACATCCTTTCTCCTGATGTCATAAACAACGTTTGCTTGTTCAATGTTTCCAGTGATGAATTTTTACTGCTATTACATTTTATTACTATCCTGTCTTTCATCTGCCATCCTACCTTTTTACATAAAAATACCAATATTGCATGTGTCTAGATGTGTGTCTCTCCTATCCTACTTATCCCATGATTTTTATGTGTTACCTGGAATTCACAATTCAAAGCCATGTGCAGTAGTATTGCATTGCATTATCTAGTATTAAATTCAAGAGCTCAATATGATTGATGAATGAACAATTAACTTTGATTCTGAAATGGCAAAATATATAACCAAACTGGATTACAGAATTACTGTACATGGCCTGTGAGACCCTGTGTATGTACCAGTTTCATGTCTTGTCTTTTTGTGTGTGGTATTGTCTAGTTTTTGTGATATTTGTGAACCAATATCCTAATAGTATTTAATGAAGTATTCTATTTGATTACTCTATGATTTATTAAAGCACATTCATTGTCTTAAGTAGCCATTGAGTTCTGGTAGATGAGAATACATACTCATATATAAGCCAGGAGGAGGTAAAAGAAATATTCTTAGCCCCATTACACCGAGAATTGTGAGATTGATTGTATAGATGATTTCATGATTCAGTCACAAAGTTATATATCTTCTGGTTTCCTGTGTCATGTCTTGTGTTGAATTCACATTTCATATTGTTTACCCTTTGTAATCTATACATACAGTATTTAAGACTAACTTCAATAATCTATTTATCAGGACTCAAGTTTGCTTCTATATATTGTATTCCCATATTCTTCCTACATTCATGTCTTTTATAACCCCATTATCATACTGGAATCCCTTCTCTTGTGGTTTCATATTTTCCATCAGATTTTACTCTCTTTTCCCCTAGGTATCAAGATATGGAATATTGTACCTCAAACTACACGCCGTATGACCATATTTGATTTTATTTCTGTTATTTCTTTTTGGTTCTTGTTATTTTTTGTGATTTTTTTTTTCATTTCACCATTCTTTTACATTGTTATGTTTCCATTCCTTTGCCCCCTGACACAACTAAAAGGTGAATATTGGCATCAAAAACATTCTTAAAAAAAAACATTAGAAAGTTTCTTCAATAGGAACTTTATGTGAGTCTGTCAAGATGTTTAAACATGATAAATTTACTGTGCTAAATGATTGCATATTTTGCAAATTATGTGTTTTCATGAAGTTGTTTGTCAATCAAGTATCAATCCTAAGCTAATTTTTTTTTATTTGTCTGGAATTTTCTTTTTTAAGGGATGTCATAAATTTTCAAAACATGATGCATCTTTGTACTTCATGATTTGTTAGAATATAACAAAATAGCAACTGAACTTGGCAGTCAAAGAAGAAGAAAAAAACAATAAAATGTTAATATTTGCCTTTGAATTTGCAATCCTCCTTTGATATCAGAATGGATAGTTTTAGTAAAAGTCAATGAAATCCTCATCTAATAATTCTTGTGATTGCTATTTGCTATTGCCGTTGTTACTAAGAATGATGATATCAATCAAACACCATCAAAATGATTTAAATAAACCCAAATTCATAATGATTACAATAATAGATTCAAAATTTTATAATAATCATCATCATGATATACATGTACAATAATGATTTTAAAGAGGACTATCTAATTCCCATGGTAAATAGCAATCACTAAAGGGTCCATGGTTAGGATCCCATTGACTTTATCCTCATTCATGTTTTAATTAGCCCAGCAAGTTAACCTAAAGAATGGCCCAAATGATTGTTTGTTTTATCATTTCTCAGTGTTGCTTCCTTGATATAGTGAATGTAAATGCTCAGACTTATTTGAATGTTAGTGACAACAATTTTTTTTTACGTTGTTTGATGATAATACTTCATTGTGCTTTATTGCAGCAGGATGTCGTAGTTAGAGAATGAAACATGTTTGTTTGAAAATGGATTAATTGGACACACTTTTACTAACATGTATTAGCAGTGTTTGTAATTTTTTCTGGTTTCAATATCATGTCTGGATTAAAGTTTACAAATTTGAATTATCCATTCATGACTGCATGAAACAAAGAGTTTGTTTTTGTTTCTTTTAAATTAACATTGGCTGAAATTACAAATAATGGCAGGCCAATCATATGCATGCCATTGGTTATTATCTTCATTAACATTCACCGTAAGCTTCACTTTAACAAAAGTATTCATGAGTTAAACATCTATAAAAAATTAGTAATAATATTAAGAAGAAGAATTTTTTTTTTTACAAAGGCAACATAACTTTCTAGCAATGATGATCTGCCATTGATCAGTATGATTTCAGACAATGATTATTTGCTCCAAACATACATTTACTTTACATCATGATATTGCTTGCAACTTCAAATTAAACCAACATTCAGTTCTATTAGGAACACTGGAGTGTCAGTGCAGACAGTAATTTAAGCAATTCAATTAATGTCTTGGTTGCTATTAAATGTTGACAGTTTTTGTCTCACCTGCATAGTAGAGTGAGACAAAAGGCGCCGCTTTTCCGACCGTGGCGGCGGCGTCAACATCAAATCTTAACCTAAGGTTAAGTTTTTGAAATGATAGCATAACTTAGAAAGTATAAGGACCTAGTTCATGAAACTTGGCCATAAGGTTAATCAAGTAGTACTTAACATCCTTCCTGAGTTTCATGTCACATGACCAAGGTCAAAGGTCATTTAGGGTCAATGAATTAGACCATGTTGGGGAATCAACATCAAAATCTTAACCAAAGGTTAAGTTTTTGAAATGTCATCATAACTTAGAAAATATATGGACCTAGTTCATGAAACTTAGACATAAGGTCAATCAAGTATCACTGAACATCCTGCATGAGTTTCATGTCACATGATTAAGGTCAAGTCAGCACGGCTGCTATATTGAATCGTGTGATGCAGGTGAGACCGCAAGAGGCATTCCACTTGTTAAATCATGATATGCTTTTTTGACGCCACACAAATTGTATAGATGTACTGTGCTGGCTGCAAAAGATTTTTTTCTTGCATTTATGCATATGAATAAAGAATGAAATCAAACATGTATAAATGTTGAAAAATAAACTTGTCTTTAGTTACATATAAATGTATACAGTACACTACAGTCATACAGTAACCCCCCCCCCCTTGTTAACTGTTAACTTGGTTATCTGTTCTTTGTTTACATTTTTTGTGTTTTCACATGGTTTTTCTTTGACTGAAGCATGGAGCTTGGAGGTGTTACACACAGTTGCATGCCTTGCACAGCACACAGGCATGATGAATTGAGAGTGATTCAAGAATTTACTATAATGATGCCTTCTGTTCTATTTATAGGTCTGTGGCCAAAGGAGTGGTATGAAGGAGTCTGCCACATCGCTGCCAAATCTCCCCTTCTTACATCTAGTCCCGGAGAACATCTGCGATCAGAACTCCAATACAACTCTGCTCTTAGGAATGATAGCATGACATATGTGAGTAGAGTACTCTTTAGATTGAAGTAAATACACAATGCCAAATAATTATATTTACCCTCTTTATTATCTTGGTTGTTGAGACTTGAAGCATAAAGCTTTTGATCCCATCTTGACAATGATTGAGAGGATGGTGATGGTGATACCAATTCCTTAAAAGGTACTGATGCAGGTGGTAGCCTGTTCCAATTGTTAATGGACTGAAAAAAAATGCATTTATAGTGCATTATTTTTACACATGGTATCCTATCCCTTTCTTACAAGTGTTCATTTTGTGCAAGTGTTACCATGTATGTAATTTAGGTTAATTTTGATCCATAGTATTGATTCCAAATGCTGATGTACTTGTATGTTACACACTCCATTTTACAAATGCTTGCAATTTTCACTTTCATTTCACAAATGCATGAGCTTTGTTCTACAGCCAGAAGCTGACTTGAAATTTAATGTAAACAAAGCATGCTATATCTACATTTGAAATTTACTGCCATGGTGAAAGTTAGTTAATTCATTGGTTTATGGGCTGTACAGTATTTGAACCTTTTACCTCATGGTTTTGAAGTCTTTTGAATTAACCACTATACCACAACACCTAGATGTTATCATTCTCCTTATCCTTGAATCAGAATGACCTGAACGAACTCCGTCAGAATATCTTGAGTCTCATGGAGCACTCTCCTGAGGTCACAGTCATTGTCAACAAGCTCAATTTTGCCCAATGTACCTACCTGTTATCGGTTCATCGGCTTGAGACCCTGCGTGTCAGTAATGCCATACCTACCAGCTTTGCAGCAGTCTTTACTTACCTGGAAGACAAGGCTATCATCAAGGATAAAGCTGGCATGTGGCAGTGTCTCTTAGCTTCCTTTGATAAGGTCTTTGACATGTTCTTGGATATCAAGGCCAAAATGGTAATTTCCTTTTAGTTTTTGTAAGATTTCTATAATTTTTTAATGAGATTTATATTAAGTAAAATACTCTTTTCTGTGCTTTATTTCATGTGTTTCTCCTAATAACAGTGTGTAAAAGATCATATTTCTTGAAGCATACAGCATTCTATATTTCTGCACTGTGTGGCACATTCCTTCATGCAAGTGGGAAAAAAATTATGCATATGTATTGCACTCCTTATCAAAATAGAAAAATAGCCCAGGAGGCTGTTTCTTAAAGCTGTTTGTAAGTTAAGAGTGACTTTAAGAACAACTGGTGATACTTTCTAACGCGCTAAACCATCGCCTATGGTGTATACCATTTACCAAAAGAAAGGATCACCAGTCGTTCTTAAAGTCGCTCTTAACTTACGAACAGCTTTATGAAACGGCCTCCAGGTTTTATATGGATCAAATGAATCCAAAAGATCCCTGGCCTCAGCTAAGAAGATATTAGTGAGTAGTGTGAATAAATTACTGTGCAAGTAGAGCAAACTAATGGTATAAGAATTTTGATAGTATTCACCAGTAGTGGATGACCAATGCTTGTGTGTGTTTGTGATATTTTCAGCCCCGTACTGAGGAGAGGGAGAAGGAGTTAGTCCATCATGCTCAGTTCCTGTTAGTCAAGTTCAACCATGTCCTCAAACAGATCAGAAAGGTTGCTGATAAATACCTTTCAAGACTTGTTGACAGGTAAGGATGCAGGAGGCAGAAAACAATAAGTTTTATTATACAACTGCATGTTTACACGAAAGTACAAGGCTCTATATTTCTGTTTGTCCTTGCCTGCAAAGCAGAAGTAAGAAAGATGATGATATTCCTATAGGGTTGGTGTTGAAGTTGTCAAAATTTTATCAATGTTAAGGATATTCAAGTGTCACTGATCATGTTACATGAGTGTCAGTCAATATCATGAAGATCACAGGTCACATACAATCCATGAACTTTGGCCAAGGTTTGATATCAACATAAAAAACCTTGGTTAAGATTTTCTTTTTTAGATGATCTTAAAAGTATAAGCTCCTAGTCAATTAAACTTGCTTATATTGTTGATCAGGTATTGGCAAATAGATGCATGTCAGGACACTAGACCAAGTCTAAGGTCACTCTTGGGTCAGTGAACTGGTATCAACTTGCTAAAAACTAAGTCAAGGTTTCAGATTTGAATTATTGATTTTTTAATGGAAAATGTTTTTATTCTGTAACGATCGGATGTGATGTTTGTCAGGAATTGATATTTACATAATTATAATGTTTGGTCACTGGGTCAAGATCAGCCGTCATTTCAGATCAATTGCTCTAATGAAAATTAATACTTTGTTACTGTCTTTAATCAAATAAAATGATACTTGGGTTAGATGGTAATAATATCATTTCAATTCCTGACACTGTCCAGGTTTCCTCAGTTACTATGGAATGGTGATGTCCTATGGAGTATGCTTGATCTCCTTCAGCTCTTATCAAAGGCAGCTGCAGAGGATAGTCTCCAGGAAGTCAGAGAGTATCCTGTCTTTGAAGGCAGGTTCATGCTGACTGTTATGGACACCAAGGAATCAAGAGAGGTACAGATTTTATTTCTTCCCAACTGTTTGGTTTTAGTTGATCGGGTAGAACGATGTCCAAACCTTACACAGTATCTTAAAATTACATGTACACTGCAAACATTATTCAGGTTAATGCCTTTTGATTAAAGATCATTATAATCATGATAATCTGTTATTATTTAATGACACAAGACTTTGGACTAAATCTAATGGCCGAATGCACATTTTCTTCTACACCGGTTTATTTCTCATGACAACATATTGTGAAGATAACCTGCAGTGTCAATTTATTTCCAAATCAAATATGAAAATACTGCAGGTTGTGATTGAGAAGTTCATTATGATGACAACTTTAGCTGTGATGATAGCAGTAGTGCTGGTAATGGTGATTGTGATGATGATGATGATGATGGTGATGATAATGTGATGGTGGTGGTGGTGATGGTGATGGTGGTGGTGGTGGTGATAATGATGATGTTGATGAAGAGGAGGAGGAGGAGGAAGATTTCAATTCATTTTTTTTTCAATATTTTGTGGTGATTGTGATGATGCTTACAATGAAAATAACAGTAATCACTATTTTCTTCAACAGGGCATTATTCGTGACTTTGCTGCCCGTTGCGGAGGTATCTTCCAAGAGGCCGTGAAGTGGGCAGCCTCGGCGACACGCTCCCACATCCAACAATACATCATTCATTTAGAGAACTCTTCAGACAGTCTCTCACAGAGAAGCACCTTGGAGCTTGCAACAGAGAGTGCTCTTCAGTGTGCAGGATTTAACAAAGGACTCACTGCATCAGTGAGTTATAATGCTTTAACACTCATTGGGCTACCTCTTTTCATTTTTTTTCTGACCGATTCTCAGTTCTTTTTCTCCTAAACACAAACTTGAGGCCACTAGAGCAGCCATATGTTTCCTTCTTTAGAATATTTACTTTTTTTATATACTAGGTTTAGTTGGCCCAGCGGTGACATGTTTCTTTTGGGAAATTCTACCTCTTGAGAATCATTGTTATTGTCTTGATGATAGTTGAATTTGATATTGTCTTTGCTTTATGATACAAACAAAAAAGTATGATGAAGAACCGTGTTACTTTCTTGGTATGCTTATGGCAATCCTTAGTAGAATCTATTTTTTATTTTTAATAGATTTCTTGAGGGGTGTTTATTGTCAAATGCATTACTTCTTTTTTTCTTCACCAGGGTTCTGACAGCTTAACAAGTGAGTCAGCCAACTTTGTATCAGTAATGAGTCTAAGAAGCAGGTTTGCTGGAGAGGTAAATGGATATCAATTATTTCATTATCAGATCGTAGTTTATAGGATTTAGTTTGTTCAAAATAGTTTGTTCTAGGTAATTTACAGCCCATGTAATTACATGACTGAATGATATTTTATTTCCATTCCAAACACACACACACACACGAAAGCAAATGCAAAATTACATTAGCCAATTCGGCTATTGTTTAATGATCATACCTTTGCCAACCTTTATGGGATTTATAATGCAGTCCTGTTTTGTTTTTCATCTGCTGCAATGGCCATCCATTGAAATGTTTTCCCAAATATTATTGCTGATAGGCCCGAAATATTAGCAAAAAACGAATTTAATAGGTCATTTCAGCTTACATGTACAGCCAACGGTTTTCAGTATGTTGGATTTCTGAAAGGCTTTTTGGATAAACTGAATGTGACTGTTGACTGTCTCTGCCACACCAGACATGTCAGATGTATACAGATTTCATCTTGTATCCGTTATTGTACAACGCCTACTTAGCTTGTTGTACGCGAGCAAATGGAATGCTGAATGTCAAACATTCGTACCATTGCCCAAAAAATTGCTCCAAAATGTACCGTTGCATGGCTTTAGAAGATGACGTCACAATACGATTTAATTAATTGCGCTCAGTAAAAATGAAGGTGCAATACGAGTATAAGCCTGCTGGCTATAAAATGCGCAATGCTGCCCAAGGTCATGTGTGCTAGTGGGATTTTCCTTGTTGCTTTCAATATTTTTGCTCCCTTCTCATAGATTACTGCAGGGAAAAACTGCCGGTATTTTTTTTCATATTTTTGCTAAATTCCGAGGTGTTGTACAACACAAATAGCGAATATATTTCTTATTCTTGCAATATTGCGAGATCTCGCATTCGATGAAAGAAAGAAAGAAACGCTCTTTTCAACTCGGCTAATGCCTAATTGAATAGAGCATCTTTCTTTCACCTCATGCGAAATCTCGCACCATTGCACTCATGCCTATTCGCTATTTGTATATTGTTATGAAGGTATCAGGGATGAAAGCAATCTATACTGATGCAGGGCCTGGTGGATTGAGTTTATCACATGTACTGAATGGACAGCTTGATAAGGCATGTGATTCTAAGAGAGAAGATGCTTTCACAAATGCTATGTTCAGGGTCTGTGCTCTACTCATCTCAAGTGAAGGTAAGGATGATAATGAAGGTGATAGAAATGATGATGGTGATACTGATGTAAATGATAATGATGGTGCTGTTGCTAATGAGGAGAAGGAGGTGGAGGAAGAGAAGATAGTAACAACAAGGTTTCCATGGTGAAGAAGAGGAGTTTATTGAATACATGGTACACCATTAATTCTTCCGTAGGCATATGTTGGTCCTGAAAATGATGATGTTGATGATGATGATGATGACGATGATGATGATGACAATGATGATGATGATGATGCTACCGGTACTGAGGAAGCTAATGCGAACGATCTTCATGAAACACCATATCTTTTAGAAATTTCCATGTTGAGTATTTCGGTGCAAAATATCTAAACTGCAATACATGAAAAGTCACAAATGTTATTTTACTTTATCATTTGTGCTATGATAGGTGTAGATAAATACTTGCTCTACAACCTGTGTCGGGCACCAGTCAAACTCTTTACAACACTTGCTATGGAGAAGGCTGTTGCATGCTGGGAATGGCTGTTAGCTGCTAGACCAGACATGGAACTTCAGGTGAGTAAGAGAGCATTCATTTGGTAGACAAAATAACCTCAAGTATATCTGATAGTTCAAATTGTCTGCTTAAGATATATGAAACTCAGGACAGTATTTTTCTTGTCTATTCTATTGCCTATTTTTCTTTGCTTGATAGATTGCAATATTTGCTACCCCATTCTATGCGAATTTATCTGCTTTGTTTATATGTATTGCTTAAAACTAATGGTTTTATATCACTCAGTGTATTGCAGGTGACCTAGTAACACGCAAAGTTTAGATAAAATTGTGTCAAAGATGTAGTTGTTTTTAAATATACGGCAAATTTACTTTTGCTTTCATAGATTTAACATTGATTTGATTATTTTCTATAGTTATTCATAAGTGATGTATGTTTCTTTGTCTTTTTATTTTACTAGTTAATGCGTGAAATGGCTGGAGCATGGCAAATGAGTATGGACAAGAGACTTGGTTTGTTCTCTATTAATATTGAAGAACCTAGTCCTTTGGCAGCCATTAGTGGTGATGATATCCCAGAACCAAACCCACCTAATGCTACACCACATCACATCTGGACTCAGGTAATTATCATAATGATAGTGATGGAAATGACACGGATGTTTATTATGTTGATGGGGATGAATTTGATAATTTAATTATTAAATGATTTGATTCATTGTTGGCGATGGTGATGTAAAATTCATTATGGAAATACACCTCTATAGAAATATAGAGGAAGTAACCAAGTATTATGAAAGTTGTATGAGCGCCTAATTTTATTCAACCATTTTATCTATCATTGCTGTCACTTTCGTCACAACCAAGTACTTATTGTTGTATAACCTCTTGCAGTTCTTACACCAGCGACTAGAGAGCATCAAATACAGCAGCATCAACGTTGTTGAGATCTTCATCTCCATCCTGCACCGCTCCTTACCAATGCAGGTTGGACAGACAAAGGGCTCCCTCTCAAGACACATTGCAGCCATGGGACCTCGTTTCAGATTACTGTGTATGGGTCTGTCTCTTCTTCAGGGTGACATCCTACCCAGCAGTACGGGTAAGAATGTCTTGAGAGAGAGGATATACTCTGCTGCTTTTGACTTCTTCAGGTGATTATGGTTCAAACATTTCTTTCTGAAAATTTATATTGTTTTTATTTTAAATGGGTACCCGGTAGAATGTGAAAGTCATTGTAGCTTGTCCAAAACTGTGTGCGCCTCGTCGGCGACTGACTGGAATACTCCTCAGGGAGTGGAGGATGTGCACCCATTTTGTACGGAAATGACTGATTGAATCCGATGACCGGGTAATAAGATCTGTAAAGCGCTTATACACGTCGTTTTGATGTATTATGCGCTATGTAAAAGCAGATTATTATTATTATTGATATTTTATTATATACTAGTTCATAATTTCAAATTCAATTATTGACATTAATATTTCATTTTATTTTTGTGCAGATTAATCATTTCCTTCAAACATATTTCATTAATTTGTGTCTTCAAAATTTGACAAGGTGCAAATGAACTTCTCTGTGACTACTTGCATGCTACATGTATTTCACTTGATTTTATCATTTAAAAATTGTAAAATGGAAACATACATGAAAACAGACTTTACTTGTACATGGCTATAAAGGAAGGTTAAAACAGGTTACTAGGTTACATTTATGGTCATTAGTCATTTTAGCCCCTGTACAAATTTTAATGAGATTGAGCAGTTTTTATCGAGTCACAGAATGTTGTCAAGTTATTGCTGTGATGATGGGTGAAAGTTAAGTTTACAAGTATTTTTGAGCATGGATAAAAGGAATGTTTTGGTCTCTTGCAGTGTTGCACCTGTCTGTCCTACCCAGTCTGTGAGTGAGCTAAGAGAAGATATCAGTATTCTCATCAAGTTCTTCCATGCCATGATAGCAGAGAAAAAATACCTAAGAGCTACCACAGCTGTAGTTCAAGGTCAGTGCTATCAATTTGTTGTTTGGTGTTGTGATTTACGTACCAGACGAAGCATGGATTTTACATGTATGTCTATGCAAAATAGACCAAAATTAAAAAAAAAATGAACCACTTCATGAAAATATTTTCATCCCTTTCCATGAAAATTTCATGAAAATTGTATTTTCGTGAAAATTTCTTTTCATTGTTTTCACACAGATGAAATGTGCCATTTTTGCTCTATTTTAAGATTCACAGGTCTGCCTATGCAATTAGGTATCTCAAATTTTCATTAGAAACCTACTCAATATATTGATAAAACAAAGATGAAGAGACACAAGTACCATCATTGTTTCAGCAAGTTCACTGTTCAGGAGATATCATCGAGAGAAATTTCCTCTTTTACCTATCATGCAACATTGTTGGTCAGTAGAAGAGCACCCAGAAGGTCATGGGTTCAGTTCCTGGCTGTGTCATACCAAGACCTTAAAATTGTAAGTCTGCCTTCTTTCAGACACATGGCATAGTAGAATGTGTTTATGTTATGCACAGCCTGCTGGAAGATTAGCTAATAGATTAATTGGCTACCCTTGGTAATTAAAAACTATTATCACTATTATTATTTGTAGTAGTAGTAGTATTTGATTTATAATGAAGTGATCACTATTAACGGGTAATCTAACTGATATGTGCATATTCACTTTGTTTAAAAAATTAAATCTTGCAGAGACAGAGGAAGTCCACACACTTGGTATCATCCCAGCTGACCTGCGTGCCAGCAATGAGTACCTCAATACCAGGTCATCAGTAGTGCGCCCTCAAGGTTGGATGAACACCATGCCATTATCAAGTAACATGTCAGTGGTATCTAAGAGGTCGTCAGTCACAAGGAAGAGTGGTGAGGTTGGAGCCAAGTATGCCAAGGAGTATATGAAGAGAAGGAATCTAATCCTTGCATTGCTGGTAGGTTTTTTTTATGGTATTCTTTGATATAAACAAATAGATATCGGACAGTGTAGGTAGAAATGAACAGATAGGACTTTGTTTTGCTCTTTGGAGGGAAGCATTGCTACTTATTTGCCCTAATATCACCATAGTATTCATAGACAAGTTATCACAGGGGGAGCCATTATGGAATTCAATTTATTCTCAAAAGTTCATGAGACATGAAGAAAAAAAAGCATGAAATTTTGTCTGTGACTATGACTTCTTGCTATGCGGGAATCATCAAATCAATCTCCCCTGCTGATATTGTTCAAATAAGCTTTTAAAAAGGGTTTTATTCTTGAATTTGACTCTTTGTATACCAAGATTATAAGATTATCAAAAGAGGAGCTGATATCAACAGATATTTAAAGGGTTTTTGTTAAATTTTCCAGGTGAATGAGATAGAGAGACTGTGTTGCTGGTGCAATCCATTAGATAACCCTGAAGTCAAGCTACCAGGAGAAGAGCTGGTTGCTAACTGGAGGGTACAGACACCAACAAATGAACGAACCTGGAGGGACTTTGCTCACCTAGCCTGGGAGGTCTCCCCTCATCTAGCTTGTCAGCTTCCTGTCAGGTGAATGATTGACAGATGGGTTGATATGTGAATGGATGAATGATAGATGTTTCTGTTTGTGGTAACTCCCGTAGGAATGCGGCAGGACAGCATTTTGCTGGTAAACGTCAAGCTGGTATATAACCACTTACCTATAAAACATTTTACATTTAGGTTTAAATCAGTCATAGTGGCTGACATTATAGACGACAGATATCACTCTCGGGCCTTTTTATCAAAGTGGAGACAATGGTAGAGTTGGGATTTGAACTCACAACCTCGCGATTATGAGTCCAATGCTCTAACCACTGGACCACACAACCCGCGTCAGGCAGTCTATTGATAAATGTAAAGGAAGGATGATTGATAGATAGAATGTTGAATGAATTATGGATTGGAAGGTAGAAAAAAAGATGAATGGTCAAGAGATAAATATTTTACTGAGAGATGGATCTGCTGATTAATGATTATTCAAAAGGAAACGTGAAAGTGTAATACCATAAGGTAAAGATATAAATAGGGATTGAGTGGTCTGCTAGATTATTAAAAGGATGGATAGGTGACTACTCCAGAAGCTGAGGTGTATGGAATACATGGTTAAATTAATGGATGGAGAGAGAAAGATTGATCAAGAGTATTCTACACATTTAGTTAAGTGAACAGAAAACATTGTGCATATATGCACAGACAGAACAGAGATTGTGCCATATTGTGACTTTATCAGTTAATTATTATGAGTGAAAAATATATTTAAAAACACAGAGCAATAATAAATTGTATACACATCCTGATTGTTATGCAGATGAGGGGATTGATCACACAAAATGATGTTAATCGCTAGTATATGCTTAACCTTGCAAGTTAAACAGGGCATTGATACTTCTACGGGTTTAGTACTGTCAATTTTTACTTTAGTTCTAGCTCTTTTGCGCAAGCTCAATTTTGTGAACTACATTTTGGTCGCGAATAGCTACCAGTATTTCATAGGTTTTTCTTTATGATAACATTAGGTTCAAGGCATCAGAGAGCCTTGTCAAGGAGGTGACACGATCGGTTCGTCTCAATCCTATGGCTGTATCTGACCTCCCGAGTGCCATTCACTTCCTGGTCACTGAACACAGTGTGGATTCAGATGTTGCAGAGGTTAGCTTTCTTGGTTTGTTTTGATCACAAGTTTTAAGTTTTAGTGGTATAGTTCATGGAATAAATCTGCATTGTAGCAATCTAAATGATGTAGTGAATATCTTACAGTTGATGTCATGGATGGGACAAAACCTTCGACATTCAAGCTAATTTAGATGTATCAAACATTGATTTCATGAAAAAGTGTTAAAAATTATTGTTATTTGTGACTATATTCAAAAAGGAAAATAAACCTACATATCGTTGGAATTCCTTGTTTATTTTGCTAATTAATCAGCAATTAGACATTTTCTACCACAATCATTCTGCACATATTTTTTTTATTAATGCATACAAATATTTTATGGCTTCTGTTCAAGCTCATTTTGAGATCATTACCAAAACTGGCATTTATGTTTAATATCAAGCGTTGCAAAATTAGATTTTTTTTCAAGGAAAAACACAAGGATTACTGTAGCATTTAAACCCAGTGTAGACACTTATAAATCTACAAGGCCTCTGTAATCAGCCACTATTACCTGTATTTAACCATTTTGATTCCAACTCTTTCCAACATTTCTACAGTTGAGTCACATCCTATGCTGGGCACCTGTTCCACCGGTCACTGCTCTGTCATACTTCTCCCAGCAGTATCCTCCACACCCTCTGACAGCTCAATATGCTACCAGGGTCCTACAAGATTATCCACCAGAGGCATTGCTCTTCTATGTCCCTCAGCTGGTTCAGGCTGTCAGATATGATACGGTATTGGTCTCAACTTATGACTGAGATTATTATGTTTCATTATCGATTCATATGCAAATAAGATTACAAAGTTACAATCCCCTTGCATATCCAACGATGTGCACTTTTAACATCTATATTTAAAGAACATGTCTATAGCAATGTTAAATTGTATTCATCAGAATGATACTTAAGCAAGTTGAAATTTACACTTTGGTTCCTGTGAAGTAATTACAAATAACATGTATGTTTATCCTCCTATATGTGGGACTGTGTTGTATCTACTTTGTAATCCATATAAAAAGTAATGATATTAAATCATAATGGCTTGAGTAGTTGATGAAGTGAGATGAGAATGGAAAAATGTTGAATATATGGAATCGCATTTGATAATTAACCTGTACTGTACATGTTTATTATACAGTCAAACCTGTGTTAGTGGCCACCTGCCTATAGTGACCACTAAAACCGATTCCTATGGAAGCAGATTGTGTGTATAAGAACCTGTCTATAGCAGCCACCTGTCTATAAAGGCCACATTTTGTGTTTCCCTTTGGTGGTCACTATAGACAGGTTTCACTGTACATGCATTATAGAAGACTGATAGAAGTAGAAGGAAAGGAATGGGTGTGGGGAGACCAAGGGAAGGAGATCATTCAAAACAGCATATTTGCTAAATTCAAGTGAATGTCTTCCATGATTTATAAACCATATTGATTGTAGAATGAAAGCTTTTGCTCTGTCCCATGTAAACAGGCTGTATCTGTAATTTTGTATTGATTTGTTTCCTTTGACACTGCAGTTTGGCTTTGTGACGGAGCTGATCTTGGTCCTAGCAAAGAAGTCCCAACTCCTGGCCCATCAGCTGATCTGGAATATGAAGACAAACATCTTCAAAGATGAGGAGGGAAAAGAAAGAGATGGTAAATATATTTGAATTGGTCTCGTGGGTAATACCTTAGATATCTCATCTTTTGGGAGGTTGGGTTGGTTAATTTAACTGGAAAACTTTGTTTTTAGCTTGGATGTACACTTTATGCTCATTCTGTTTTATCTATATAAACTTCTTTTCGTGAGTAATCATAGATGAGTTATATGTTGTGTTTAACTTATTTTACTAATAGAGTTTTATGATGTAAAATAATTGTATCAGAATTATATATAGTAAATTGTAATTCTTGATAATACAGGTGAGTTTGCCGATGCCCTGGAATCTCTTATTGAAGGTATCATCGCCAGCTTATCTGGACCAGCCAAAGACTTCTATGAAAGAGAGTTTGATTTCTTTGGCAAGATAACGGCCATTTCAGGCGAGATCAGGTGAGGCTTCCTCAGGAGTATTGATATGTTGAGTGTTTCTGCACGACTTGGTCCTGTTGCATGAAACTTGATTATTAAGTAACTTTATTATTGTGGTATTTCCATGGAAACATTGATTTTGATTGCCTGCTGAGCCTTGTTACGGAACAAAATTCTTAGGCAATAGGACCCAGATTGGTCAAATATTTGCAGATACAATACGGTCAGGTTCTCTATAAAGTCTCTTGGGTGGTAGAGGAGATTGTAGCAAAATGGCTGAACATGGGTTCCTCTTGTAATAGTAAAGGCATGTATTTAGTGACTTTATTTTAGCTGCTGTGATGTATACTTATATACCAAAAGAGGTTCTTTAATAATCTTTTTTTCAGGCCATACCCAAAAGGTGATGAGAGAAAAGCAGCCTGTTTGAAAGCCCTAGCAACCATTCAACTACAACCTGGATGTTACCTGCCTAGTAACCCAGAAGCTGTTGTCATGGAAATTGACTACAAGTCTGGCACTCCCATGCAGAGGTAACAAAAGTCACAGTTTTTTTAAAGTATGATTGTGCATCCCATCAATGTGCTGCTAGTTTCATTTGATGAATCATGGGTAAACTTCATCAAAATTAATTGTATGGTGTAAATATAAAGGACAGGAAGGTATGTCATCTGATTTTGAGATCGAGTATTAAAAAAAAACTAAGGATTTTTTAGGTGGTCTGTTGACATTAATTTATTGATGGTCCTATTAATTTTGACTTATTTCTCTAAAAAGGTAAAATGTTGTTTTGTTATATTTGTATACTGTATTGTTCGTCCTATTTGAGTGTTTCGATCTTTTCTCCTTTTTAAAAATTTACTCTCTGATTGCTATTCCTATACCATTTTGTCCTTCAGTGCTGCCAAGGCTCCATTCCTTGCCAGGTTCAAAGTTCAAAAGTGTGGTGTTCATGAACTGGAAAACCTTGGTCTGAAAGGTCTTGATTCAGGTGCCATGTCTCGCTCACTCAAAGCACAGATGTGGGAGGCTTGCATCTTTAAGGTCGGAGATGACGTTAGACAGGTCAGTTTTAATGTTCAGACTGTGTTTGTCAATCCGAGAGAATGGGAGAGAGAGACAGAAATACAGAGTGAAAAAAAATTGCAAAGAAAGAGACGGACAGACAAACAGAGTTAGAAGACAATAGAGAAAGGAAATTATAATTTTCTGTGACTAACTTTAAGAATAGCAAAATATTTTTTATTGCGATGCAGCAGATGCAACATGTATCCAAGGCATTTGAAAGCATGAAGTATTAGAGGAATATGTCTTTTCTCAAGTTTAAGTTCTATTGATTTAGTAGTGTTACTGGCATCAAGGATTTAGTAGTATTTACCAGTAGTAAATCAACAGTGTGTGAAACAATTCTTTTCCCCATTTCAATGGGAGTGACTGCCTTTAGCCACACTTGCCCCCTACTTGCATTTGCTTCTTCAAAGTCTTACTTAGTCATCACCATCTACTTACATATGATCATGGGCAAATCTTATCTTCTGTGTGCAGGACATGCTAGCGCTGCAAGTCATTGGCCTGTTCAAGAATATCTTTCATCAGGTGGGACTAGACCTGTACCTTGTCCCATACAAAGTGGTTGCTACTTCACCCGGGGTAAGTCTTCTCACCGAAACTTTGCGATAACCATTCCCAAACAACATTTTATTTGATTATCATTTTGCAGTGAATAATATTCAGTACCTTGGGGGATATTTTATGAAGCTGTTTTTAAGTTATGCCCGACTGATGACCTGATCTTGTGCTTCGTACTGTGTCCCTATGCATACGTGTCTTACCTAGCACCTGTGATTATGTTCCAATTCAGAATTAACTAATAACAGCTGCATGAAACACCACCCTGAACACTCATCTATTATGTATGGTGTGGACATGTATGTATTTATATTGTCGCTCATCTGTATCTGGGTTTTAGCTCTCACCCTTTAGAAAAAGAGGTTGGTATCAATATCATTCAGCAAATAATAGATCATTTACATATTCCTTTACTCCACTCGGACGAAGTACAAGGAATCATTAATTGAAATGCAATACAGAGGTAATTTCTGACTTCTGCTCTACTAATGTAGAGGGAATCCTTGTCAGTCACTTAAAAACTCCTCCAAAAGAAAGAACTAAGCACCATGATATAAACTTAGCTATCATATTCCCTTGGCCAATGGTATTTGAAAAGGAAGTAGATTTGATTAAGCAATATATCAGGTTGGATTAGATGAAATCTGAGTATGTTATAACATGAGTATTATTCTTTCATCATCAGTGTGGGGTGATCCAGTGTGTCCCAGACTGTAAATCTCGTGATCAGCTTGGTCGACAGACTGATATCGGGATGTATGAGTATTTTCTAACCAAGTATGGAGATGAGACTACTCCAGCATTCCAGAAGGTAAGACTATGCCATGGAATGATAACACTTGCATTTCTTTTATTGGATTCATTCCACTAGTATTCTAACATCCTATAACAGTGTAGTTACTATTTTTCATGAATTGTTTTATTGAATCTTTGTGATATTTTAATTTCATCATATATTTCAGCTTCTCTTGTTAATATTGATTTTTATTTTTTTAGTTCTTATTAGTCATTCATCTATATAGTGCGAAGATTAAAGACTGAAATACTAATCCTATTTCATGCATGAGATGTGGTTTTGAACTGTAAAGAAATATAAATAAAATCCTTGACTGTTCCTCTGCGGAAATAGTTGCTATTATGGTTACTTTGCTAACTATTAGTAATAAGCATGATGCGATGCATCTCCAAATAATCATCTTTTTTTAATGAGATAAAGAGGCATTGGAGGAGAAGCGAGATGATGAAATGAATTCCATGCTTGCTTTGTGGGGTATAATTACATGTATATACCCTCATACGACATAGTTTATCTGTGAATATTGATAGGCATTCTGTCCATGTACATTGTGGTTTTTATATTCTTGAGGTATAATGAAAAGTGTACACTGCCTAATTCCTATGTTAATTGGAAACGGCGGCATGACATTTTCTCTCATGTTTTTTTTTTTCAGGCTAGACGTCATTTCATCCAAAGTATGGCAGCATACAGTGTAGTTGGTTTCCTCCTTCAAATTAAAGACAGACATAATGGGAATATAATGCTGGATACTAGAGGAAACATCATACATATTGGTAGGTTCACTCTTGCTTCTGCTCCATCCATTCTATTTGTTTCTCTCCTTAAATTTGCTTTTTTTTTTAAAATCCTATTGACTCATTATTTTGATAGGGATGCCAAGTTAGAAATATCTCCTTCTACACTATATTTTTGTTTATAAAAAATATGTCAACAAAGGTGCCCATGTGAAATGGTTCCTTGAACTTTTGTTTTCAGTTCTAAGTGACAATACAGCAATATTGTTTCTCCCAATTCTTAGTTTGTCTATCTTGATGAATAACTGATCCCCTGCATTCTTTCCACATTTCTCATTCTATCCTACTGTGCCACTGTGTTCCATTATCTTCCTTTTAGAAAGTCTCTCCTCTCTTGTTTATTTCTTAGTTTGTTTTTCCTACATCGTATTTTAAACAGGATTGATATGATCTTCCAATGACATAAAAGAGTCATTCTTAAAGGAAACAAAAAGAACAACATGAAATATTAATATTGGTGCATTCTAACTGACCAGGCAAGAAATTCTCTGCAGGGAGAGTTGGGGGGGGGGTGTTCAGGAGTCTATTGGACCTGTTGTCTCGGAGATTGATAAATTGAGGAGCACTATGAGCATTACTGAAAGACACATAATGTATTAAGCACTATATAGATATAATATATTATTACTGTTATTATTAAATCAAACTCATTCATGTATTTTGTCCTGATAGATTTTGGTTTTATGTTTGAGAGCTCACCTGGAGGTAACCTTGGCTGGGAGCCAGATATTAAACTCACTGATGAAATGCTCATGATCATGGGAGGCAATGTGAATGCAGCTCCATTCAAGAAGTTTGAAGAACTGTGTGTACAGGCCTACTTAGCTGTCAGGTATGTTGAAATGATATAACCAGTCTGTCTTTTTTCCCAATAAATTGAAAGCCGAAACCCACTATGAAGTGTGCAAGAGTATAACATGCATGTCCTAATATCTTATGATCAGATGACCTTTAAAGTTTTGCATAAAGTTTGGGGTAAAGTGGAGGTTAAAATTGAAAACAATAATGTAATAATGATGGTATGCATTTATATACTGCTTTCTATCTATAAATTCTATTCTGAGTTTAGACTTTAAAAAAGGACTATAAATAGATGAGGTTTGGAAGCCAGCTGATAATGAGATTGGAACACTTTCTTCCCAGCAGCTTGATGTTTGTCATCAGTAGACTAACACGTATGAAAGTGCTAAATATGGAAAAATAGTTTTGAAAATATGAATATCACCTCCAATATATTACCTTATTTTGAAATGACTACAGTGAAGTGTCCAAAAAAAAAGTAAATAGTGAGAAATGAAATGACAAATAAAAAGCATTACATATTGGCATGGCTTGATATGAAGTGACACCCTGCAATTTCCTGATTATGGATGTATGTTGTTTGTTTGTTCCTAGACCTTACCAAGAAGCCATTGTTTCTCTAGTGGCTCTGATGCTGGATACTGGATTACCTTGCTTCAAGGGAAAAACACTCAAATTACTCAGGTAATAATAGATATAGATAAGGCAGACATATCACATTGAGGCAACAATATTAGTCACAAGAATGTTTTCTGGTTATACCACTTAACACCTGTTTGGAAATTTAGAAAATGTACATTCATGTCATACTAGAGAATATTAGTGCTGCAGCTAGGTGCAAACTGTTTCACTTCTTGATTTTTTGTGTGTGTATTTCATCAATTTGATATTGAAACAATTGCTGTTCATACTTGTTTCCTTATTCACTAATGCATATATTTATGAAATGTGATCTGCATAATGCTTTATGTCATCATCTTAAAATGTGGTACTGCTAATTCATATCAGTCTTAATGATAATATATGATAAACAAATGTTTAGCTCAAAAACAATTAAAATTTGCTCTCTGCACTCGACATACAATTCTCCAAGAATGTTAAGTTCATGAACATGCTATGCCTGTTGATAAATAGTGATCGTGTTTCCTTTATTCTCATCATGTAACAGGACTCGTTTCAGTCCCAACCAGACAGAGAGAGAAGCTGCTATTTACATGGTAGGCATCATTGAAAAGTGTTGCCAGAATGTCAGGTATGTATATTCTCTCATTTTACTCATAAATGTATTCCGATCAATTTTTTTTTTATATGGTTGAATGGTGTTTGATTGTATTGTATTTATTGTTATAATATTGTAATATTTCTAGACTGGTAATCTGAGCTTTAATGTCAAATTAGATTCTCCATCATTTCGATTTCAATCTGCTATATAAAATCTTGCAGAATGAAATTCTTGTTCTTAACAAGCATTTGAAAGCATTTTTTTTTTGGGGGGGGGTCAAAATTTGATTAGGATTAGGGTTATGTTATAAGAAATTAATCCCCCCTGTACTGAATCAATATGAATTGGATGGGGGAGGGGTTAACATATTCAGCATAAGATTAGGTCATCAGTCATTCTTAAAGAAGAGAGTAAATTGCAACTGATTTACGAACACCTCCCAGTTTCCAAAAATAATTGAAAAATCAATTATATGCTACATGTATATTGACATCTTAGAGCAGATTGAGAGTACTATTCAGAATTTGTTATCATGAAAGTATTTTTGTGGTACATATACTGTGTATTTCTATTTACAGTATTTTTTTTCAGGGTACAAAACACGGTTTGAAATTAATTTTGTTAACAGTACTAAAGTGGAGTAAAATGTACTGGTCAGTTTTATCAAAATTTACATTGTTTTTATTTGCCGTCTATAGTTATTTCCCCTTTGGTTCCCCCCATTTCTTATTCCTGCTTGAAAAAAATTCTCCCTTTCTTGCTCTCTCACTTCTTTTATACATCCATCACTCCCCTATTGCATCCTTCTCGCATCCTCTTTCACACCTTTTGTACCTCACATATCTTTGTCTTAACCTTCTTCTCTCTCATTTTGTCTGCATTAACTGTAATTCTATTTCATTCCTTAAATCTACACCATCCACCCTCCTGCACTATCTTCCCGTGTTATCTCATTCTATCTCTCTCTCTTTCTCTGACCTGTTTCACAAATATCAATCTTTGTTTATCTTTTTCTCTTATTTCTGATTTTTTCAATTTGCAGGACAAGAACATATGATATGATCCAATACATCCAGAATGAGATTCCTTATTAGAGCAGTTGGTATGATACAAGATAACAAGTGCAATAGATCTATGTATAATCTCTTATCTCTTGAGTGCTATCTGCCATCAAGAGGCTCGATACAACAATGCACATTTATTCCATACATTAAAGTGACACATTCTAACAGAGGTGAATGGGCTATAAAGTCTTATTCTTTAGAATAGATAAAATATTTGCTTGTGGGGTGCTCCAAAGTCCTCATTCAATTAAAAATGTATGTATAAACAAATTTCATGAGGAATATGTGCAAATATTTGATTATAATACAAGCACTTATTTGGCAATGTTGATAATTCGATAAACATTGTGTTCTTATAGTAGTCACTTATAATTTAACTTGCTTATTTTTGCTCGTGTTATATAGCATATGTAATTAAGCCCATGTAGATTAATAATTTTTATTCATAACTTATTTATTGAAATATGTTTTTTTACAAGTGAATGCATATCTACCCATATGAATTCAATTTCCCCCCATTGTTTTTGAAAAAGTAAAGACTCTGCTTGTAACATGAGATGATTATGTGTAATATTTATTACAAAATGCAAAACTTTATTTAAAGTTTAACAATTGAGACATTTTACTGTTGGCTATTGTGGAAAAAAAGAATAACAATGTGTAACTAAGTGCTTTTGTAAATATTTTCCATTCCTGCACATCATTATTTTCACATATTATTAAATATAATATGATATAATGTTCCAAAATCTTCATATTGTATATCTAAGCTACTTTAACATATAGGCATTGTATGTTTATTTACTGTACAAAAATGGTACTTGGGTGCAACATGGAAGTATTAAGGCATAACAAAGGATTTAAAGTATCATATTTGATTAGATCAGTTTTCATTTATTTCATATAAAACTGAATGACACCTTAATTCCTGTCTGCACCCATTTCATGTTTGATATATAGTTACAACCTTTCTGAACCAAAATGCATTCATTCCAAACATGTGGGATCTTTGTGAGTTAAGTCGATTGCTAAGAGGTTGTATTATTAGAAACATGACTGCTGACTCTACCTATTTAAGGGATGGCCCTGATATGTTATTATTTTTTCTGAGCTTTTTTTACAATCAACTTTTTGTCAGGGTGAACTTCCCCTTTAATAGAGCAAGCACAAAGTGCAACATGGCTCTTTTGTTATCATCAAGCTAATTCATGGTACTTTGTTATGTTGAATTATATAATTTTCATTTGTACATTACAACACACTTATCATCAAGGCATAAATGGAATAATGCTCATGTACATACATCCCAAGTTTTTTAGATGCAACCGCTGAAGTTTTAATTTACTCCTTCCAACAAAGTAAGCATAACATGTATACTTGTAATGCCAAAGGGATTAGGGGATACCTACATTTTTCAACAATCTGCTTGAAGGCAGTACAATGATAAACCCGTTCTTTTATTTCATAAATTACCAATATGTTCATGGTAAAGAAACTGTTTGAGTCTGCTATTTCTTCTCTGATAATGTTTACATGATGATGGAATTCATGTAAAGTTGAGAGGATAAATCTAGTTTTCAAGTATCTATCAATCAATATATGCTTTCATAGGGTTTTGTAAGAGTGCAAATTTGCTAATTATCCTTTTCACCTTTAGCAATAGGAATTGAATTAGAAATTTGAATGTAAAGACCAGAAGGGAAGTCTGCTCTGTGTCACAATATTGTCATGCCTGTAGAAAGGTTGTGAAGTAGGAACTTTATGCACTATCATTTGAAAGGGTGATATTCAATTGAATTCAATTAAATTCATTCAAATCTCTTTAAAAACATGAAACATCAATACATTAACTGTTCTTGTAAGTCTGCATGAAGTATTTGAATAGTAAAGATGGTACATTACCTGTTTGAATCTGTGAACCGGTGAAACCTTTTTTTTTTGCAATCTGTAGATGCCATAAAAGATTCATTCAATTCTTAGAGTATAAATATTATGTTAAACCTACACTGCATACTTTGCTTTTCATGTTTTTTTTCTCAATAAGAATTATCAATTCATATGTTGGTGGGTGGCTTTGTGTGTGTATTTATACCATAATGGATATACATCAAGCATAAAGAGGCATCTAATAAATGTATATAAGATATTTTCATAAAGATAAATTGCTCAAATGATTATAATTTTATGATTGTATAGACTAGGAATGATGTTGTTATTTTTGCTGTGGAGTCATTTTTGTGCAATTCTATTTTCCTTATCATTGTATTGTGTGTGTTATTATAATTGTATTTTTTCCCTTATCGTTAATATCATCATAATGATATGATAATTCGTCAAATAATGGCAGGAGGGTCCCCCCCCAAAAAAAAAAAAAATAATAATAATCACTAAATCACTTAAATTGCTGTTCCCAGATATGCTTTCCATACATTTGAAACCAATGACCAAATACAATGACTTTGCCTGGAATTAAGAAACATTTAATGCTAACCAAGACTGGTTATTTCTTGAATACTTGTCATATCTTACCATGTAAGTATATACTCTGTATAGATAATATTTATTGAAATGTTAATGCTTTTAAGACCAGTAAAATATTTATGTTTTTGTACAGACAGGTACTGAGAAGCAAAGCATATGATCATTTAATCAAATTTGTCTAAAAATTAGTGAAAATAAAAAATATTAAATTCATATCAATTGTGAGATTTGTTTTTTATCTAATACTTGATTGCATACAAGACGCGCATCTGTTATTTGGTAGATTGTCCAAGGAATACTCTATATTACCGTTAGTAGAATTCTAACAGAGTTAAACCTTATTTGTTCAACAACATTTGGAGATTATTCATTATCTTAAAAAAGAGGTCCTGTATGCCTGTTATAAAATCATTTTTATCTGCTGAAAAATAGAATGATTGTAAACATTTTGAATGATATGAATGAAACTCCATAATATTTCCTAGATATCTATTATTGCTATTGCCATAAAAATTGTTATTAGTGCAATGATGTAATGTTGGTTGAATTTCATCCTTTCAGATTTAGATTCAGTTGTGACATCATACGGTTGAGTTGCATATAGATCATCTTCTGTGAATCTGTATTCATAGTGACCACCATCTTGGATTGTAGTCAGTGTTAAATCTAAAGAAAAGAAGAAAAACAATCATGCATCGGTTTATTTGGTCGGGATAAACACTTAATATATACATGTATATGTAGCAAATTTATATCCATTGTACAAAAGGGAATTTGAAAGGGAGGCATGTTTCCTTATGGCAGACTTGGCATTATTCATGTACATCACTTCAAATGAGAGACCTATCTTCATGTCACTGATTATTGGCTCAGTGAGACAAGATGTAAACAAATAAACAACCAATAACTCCATTCATGCAACAACAAGAAGAGAAAAGAAAAGTGGAAGAGAGGAGGGGTGTTAGGACATGTGGCTTGTGTGTATGTGCTTGGTGGTGGGGGGGGGGGGCTAACAGAAGGATGTAAGAATGGAATAGTACTCAAGAAATAAACATTACCTGTTGGAAATATATCTTGAGATAACACATCAAATATTCTCCAAGTGTAACCACCTTGATTGATCAAGCCATTTACTTCAATTATACCATAATCATCAGAATCCAATTTAGTACTGAAATATGAAAACAAATGTAGAAAAGTGACAAAGATCATATTATGTACATGGCTAACATCTTAAGGGAAAGCAGTAAGTGTGAAGATTGTCTACTTAAAAAAGTCTGCCCTTTGATAAACCAACTTTCTAAAATGATGTTAGTGTTTGATTATTATGCACATTTGCTGTAATATTTCAGGCCTTTGGTATTCAAGATTTACGTTCTTTCTCAGCCTAACTGAATAGTAATGTTTTTTCAATACTTTCAAATAGCAATCCTATCTGTTCAACGCATATTTTCCTAGAAGTTACTGATGTAAGTTTTAGTAATTTTCTTACTATTTTAAGTTTAATAGGAATTAAGAAAACTTACAAAAATGATGTAATTGCTTGATCATTGGCTGCCAGTGTGACGTCATAAAGTGTGGATGTTTTCTCTGTTAATATAAGTCGCTTGCACATCGCTGATACAAATGAACCATTAGTGAATGAAGCAGTGTTTTGTGTTGAAACAGATAAATAGACAGCCACATCGGTGAAGGGTAGAGCTGGAATAATGTCATCAACTACCGTGTGACACTCTCCTTGTAAAAGTAAAATTATTCAGAAATATTGGATACAGTCACACTCAAACGATTTATACTCAGAAGTGAGTTCTTAATAGTCATTGACAGTCACATTACCTAGTTGTTGGACAATATTTTTAAGGAAATTGATGTAATGTACATTTATTGTCCTTAATTAAAAAATGATACAAGTACATACTAGTATGCTGTTTGTATTTTACTTCCCCTCTGGTAAACAGTTATTTTTTTGTCCAACTTTCTCAGTTCACATGCCTTTATTAGTTTACAGATAGTTTTACCAGATTTTTTTACATTTGAAAGAAATGACACAACAAATATTGACACCTAGCTTTGAATCCAGAACGTATTGATCACTATTTGAACAAAAATACAATGTATATGTTGATATACCTACCAGTTGAATTAAACGGATCAAATTCTCCATCATCATAGTCTGTATAGCGCCAAAGATATATGTCTTCATCTTCAATGTGTAAGTGGTCTACACCTGAAGTTTATAAATGAAATGGGAAAACATGAATAAAGACTGGTCTGTTTTTTGTATATAATAGTAACAAGATAATAGTGACAGTATCAATGGTGACAGTGATGATTATAATGATGACAGTAATGGTAATATCAATGATGATAAGAACTCTAATTATTATACATAAGCTATACAGCAATAAATATGAATAGTTTTTCATGTTTATCTTAATGGCAGTTATTAAACTAACATATTTATAGATGACAACAGGCCTAAGGTTTATCAAACCATTCAGTCATTAAAGGAAAACAATATTTTGTATTGAGCTGCAAATCTATCAAAAATCAAATTCACTTTCAAAGACATTGACTATTGTATATATTCCTTACATATCAAATTACTTGGATAAAACAATTTTTCGTGCCATATTATGTTAGCTAATAGTTGTCACTTTATCCTAACTATTGATGATATTCAAGTACCATACTCTGCAGACTCTAATGTCTCTCCATGATGCAAGGCCCAGTGAGTTGTGTCATGACCTTTCACCCCATTGATTGTTGTCACGTGATGCCCCAAATTTCTATAAGTGTCATATTCATATCTGCAGATAGAAATTGAAGATATTAATAAAAGATGAGAATCAATCATGCATTATTCATCACCAAGTATAGAAGAAGGAGGAGGGGAAAGAAAGAGGAGGAGAAGAAAGGGACTTATTTAAATAATAATTATGAAAATTATAATAATCTCATGAAGACTAGAAACTAAACAGAAAAACGTTTTTCATTTTAAGTTGGTTCACAATAATTTGGCCCCAAAAAATTACTTCCCTCATCGTCTTACGTCGTTTCGAAGATCGGCGGGAGCCCGTAACACAAAGCTTAGCAATGATGGTAGAACCCCGGGGGGGGGGGGGGGCCACTTCCATTCACGAGTGGATACCATGCGCGACCATGGGGTCTCGAAAAGCACCCTAAACACGTAATTTCCATATTCTGAAAATGCACCCCTTAACAAGTATTGGCGTGTGAAACCCTACCCTAAACAAGTATTGGAAACAAAACGATACTCTTGGCAAATATTCCCTGAAATGAACCCCTAAACAAGTACAGGAATGTTTTATTGTTACGGGTCCTTCGGTCGTGGGCTTTACCTTTTTTGGTTTAGTACGACCCCACCTTCTACACCTCGCGCAAATCGGACTCTAAACACGAAGTGTTGGCGCAAAAAGGACATCCTTTATAAAACATTTTAATTTTGTTTTATCATCCCCGCAAATTTGACCCTAAACACGTAATTTTCCTAGCGAAATAGATACCCTTTTTTCATTATTTTTGTGTTTTTGACACCCTTATCACGTTACGTACGTAACGTGCCCTATCGTGAAAAAGACATCCTTTTTACGTGTTTTTTTGGTCGCGCATGGTATCCACTCGTCAATGTAAGTGCCCCCCCCCCCCCGGTGGTAGAACATTCTAATTATCTGATATTTACGTGAAGTTGTCTCCATGTTGCTGGTGAGAAGCTCTCATCCCTTGATACACGGTCGCATTGAAGGGAACGAGATAACGAACACGACATTGTGACGTATGTTCTTCTGTCTCCTGGTACTCAACCGAAAAGAATGACCTTACTAATATGTCTTTGGTAATGGGTCCAGGGTTGTAATAGTCATCTACACATTCTGAAAAAAGTGAGAAAAACAATTTCCCGATAATTATAATCAATATTAATTATGCGCAGCGCCGAGATATTTGAGAGGGGCCAGCCCCTTTTAAAATCATAGACAATCGAGAAATGATACAGTTTCGTTTTAGATTGTTGAAATAAGGAATTACAGGAGCATTAATAGCTCTTTTCTTTCCCTTCTATTTTCTCTGCACGTAAAACAAAATATAACATCAGTCTCAAAGGCTTCCCGCAAGCAGTTCACACCGGAGCATCTTCATCTAACGAAAAACAATGCTCTCGATCACTTTTGAAGGTGAAATAATCTAATAGATTGAAGGAGTATAGAAAGCCATATTAAGAGAAGATTTTTCATTCATCATTAATATATAATAGGGCCTATAACAATTCGGTGAGCATGCCTAAGAAAAAAAAACCGAACCTCTAGATTGCCGATCCTTTGACGGACACAAATCTCAGCACAAAACCTTAAATTCAATTACACTTTATTTAGACATGCAGCAGATAATTTATCGGCACAATATATCTTTTATGTGGGACTACAATAAACAAAATATAAAACTTGTTTAACAAAACAAGCAACAAAAAAGAAAGAAAAACAAGGCAATGCAAAAAGTGTTGTGAGGAACAGTCCTATCGATATATATAATATAGAGTAATAATTACTACTACTACTGATAACGATAATAATAATAATGGCAATAATGATAATAATTATTCTATTATTACAAGTATAAAAGCAACAACAATAACAGTAATAATAATAATAAATAATGAAACCAAACAATAACTGGGTAAAACATAGTGCAGACAGTGCACGGAGAGGGAGATAATCATCATTATGACCACAGGACAGAACAATGAGAACGGTATAGGCCTGAATCGGAGACTGTTCTGAATTCACCCAGAGTTGGTTATATATTCTAACAACCTTTAGTAAAAAGCTAACAACATGAATAATAATTTGTGGTTAACCAACAAGGCCTAATAATTTTTCAAACATTGCCCATTGTACAGGAAGGTAAGATAATATTCACTATAGTTGGTTCCAGTCAAACTTGCAGTATATTTGTTAAAGTTCAACCTTACCAACTGTTGGGTTGCCCCTATTGAATAACAGGTTGATTAACAGTAATGTAGATTGAGTTAATTGCTATTAAGTTAATATCAGGCTCAGATACAGGATCAACTAATTAGAATTCCAGAACTTACCTTCAATTGCAATGGAACATGTACACGTCAACATAAATATCATAAATATCAGGCATTTTGACCATCGACGGCAGCATTTAATTGGTTCAATCATGTTTACTCTCAATACTACGTTTCTCCCTTTAACTCTTAATCACTGGACTCTTGATCAAGTTGTAGTTGTATGTATGAAGAAGAACACCTTATCTCACCTATTGTTATGTTGTGTAAACTTTACCATGACTGGTTCAAGGTTCAAATCCACACGAGTTTTTGATGCATGATAGCTGAACAAGAAAACCCTGTACCAAGTGTTGTAAGAAGGAAAATCGTTTGTTGTACTCGCTCCCTCGTCTGTGTGTGTAGGAGGGGGGGGGGGGTACAATATCGTATCAACTACTCCCAGAGTCGTCGGCCGTCTGCCCCATGAATTTTTTCAGTTATTTTACTTTTTCCTGCAGACTTTTATTTACAATTATAGTAAATATTGAAAAAACATTCGATGGGCGGCTTGACGACTTATTCAAGGGGAAATTCAAGGATAAGGGGGGACGGGGTTAATATATAATGATTCAAGTTAGATTAAATATTGAATTGAGGGAGAAATGAAGGAAGAAAAGGAAATAACCGAAAATGGTAGATAAGCCTGTAGACAGGAAGAGGGAAAGGAAGAGAGAGAGAGAGAAAGAAAGAAAGGAAGGAAGAAAGAAAGAAATAAGAAAGGAAGAAACAATTAAAAAAGAAAGAAAAAGAGGAATTAGGAAGGATGAAGGAGAAAGTAAAGAAGGAATTAATGGAAGGATGTACCCTAAAAATAAAAAAAAGATAATAAACAGATTGAAAACTAAATAATGAACTGAATTGAATAATAACAAATTAATATATTAATGAATAAATAAAATGTCTAACCAATATGATATTCATCATTGATCGGGTCGGGTCTAACGGTCTATGTATCGACGAACATAACTTTGAACTTTGATTATCTAGTTTATTATAGGGTACTGTACAGTTTAATCTTATATGAGGCCGTTTATATGCGGCGGTCAAAGATCAACAGGGGCGCTGGGTGGGTGCTGTTGCGTGGAGACAGGGGCCGCGGGACTGTTTTCAAATGGGGTGGCTGACCATGCCAAAAATCATATGGTCATTTAAGTTACGTTTTTGTACACGGTTTTGGGAAAAAAAAGTATGGGCTAAAGCTAACCAAGCCCCCCCCCCCCCCCCCCCCGCTTCCGCGGCCCATGGGAGATACTTCTGAGTGTGGACAAACCAAGACGAAGGCAGCACACTACTGAATAGGCCTATAATGCTTTCTGTTTTTAATCAAGCAAAATCAGCAACAACATACATGTATAGCGTAGGTATTATTCCTAGATACATCAGTAAAATAGTCCTACAGATCAGCTCATTAATTATTTGTAGGCCTACTTAGTTATATGTACTTATTATTATAGGATTTCCCGACGAAATTCTCTCAATTTTCAATTGAATCGATATTTTTGGTATTTAAATTAGAGTAGATTTTCATGGTTTTGCCCACGAAATCCGTTGAATTTGAAAGAAAGGAAAATTAACATCAATGCTAAAGGCCTACTCCCGATTTTGGCCGGGAAATCCTATATTTTCCGTAAGTTGCGGCTCAGTTTAAAATTATACTACATGTATATTGATATGTGACGACTGACGAGGGTACAATGGTAACCCATGACGGTAGTTCAAATCATTGAAACATAGCGTCCAATTTAAACAATGTCTTTATTGCTCGCAACAAGCGATACGGGCGAGCGAAATATAGATCTAGTCTATTTAATTTCCCAGTTTTCCCTCCCCTTTCTTTTCCTCTTTTTTTTTTTGGGGGGGATGCGTGCCCCCGTGTCCACCCCCCCCCCCCCTAGACTGGATGAAATTGTATCAAAACAAATCAAACTTTCCAATTACCGGTATAACTTTCATCCAATCGGATTCGCAGATTCGGCTTTATTTGCATCCAGAGGGCCGGCGCGGCGACAAAAGTTATATGAGTACCGTATTCAACAAGTGGACAAGACTCGCCACTCGGTCTTTCAAAGTCTGTCAAAGAACTGAAAATGTGTGTTACAGCGTTCTACATTAATAGTAATCCAGATAATCATGGCTACAGGTTTGTAATAATATTCAACAGAGATGAATACCTTGACCGACCCACCAAAGCTGCACATTTTTGGACGGATCATCCTGATGTTGTGGGCGGTGAGTTTGATTTGCTCAGTTCAGTCCCATGTATTGTTAAATCTGTGCCTCAGCCTCAGGTCAGCTCTGTGCCCATGTAAATCTCTGCCCTTTAGTTTAGATACTTTAGGGTGACTGCATACAGAGCTAAAAAATTCACCTTAGTCACCGCATTCACACAGCCAAAAGCTGAAAATCGAAACAAAATTTTAACCAAGGTTAAGTTTTTTAAATGTCATAACTCTGAAAGTATGAAACTTGGACATTATAAGCATGTTCAGTGAACATTCTGCATGAATTTCAGGTCACATGACCAAGGTCAATGAACTTTTGCTATTTTGGGGGTAAATACTGATTGTCGTGCACAAGTCTTTGGTCACATGAATAAGGTCAAATGTCATTTAGGGTCAATGAACATATAGTATTTTATCATCATGGATGGTGTTTTTGTGAATGATTATGATGTCTAGAGTCGTTTTCAAGTCAGCACTGCTGCTATATCTAATCGCATGACGCAGGCGAGACTGCCAAAGGTGCTCCACTTTTTATCAATTCTTATGTATTTCAAATTTCTGTATTTTGAATCTTTCATCTTCTTTCTGTCGATTCTTATTTATTTCTAAATGTTAATTCTTCTTTCATCTCTTCCTCTTCGTGTGTTTGTGGTTTTTTCCTGACGTGTGTCAATCATTGCATTTCGGACCAACCTTTAACATCACAATCCGAACGACGTAACAAGGGCTCGAACCCCCACAAAGCTATTATTACAGTCGCACGCCACAATGCCCAGTTCTATTGTTCTTATATTTGGGTTGTGAGGCACGTACCATTAAGATATATGAATATTTATGCTTGTTGCTAAAGTGACTAGTATAACTTCAAGACTTTGTGTTGATTCATTATTTTGTATTTCTTTGTTTTTTCATCTTTTTTTCATTGTTTTTTTTTCAATGAAAATTATTACAGACCATTTACATTAACAACTAAATGTTCCCTAAATCAATTAAGCAGACCGATAAGAATGTAAAATATTGACCCTTTTATGAACTTTATCTCCCTTTGGCTTTGTGCACAAAGTATAGTAACGAGTCATTTTCGGCTTGACATTGTCTTCTAAAAAGTCATTATTCTTCGTGATACCCTACCTGAATGTTGTGAATTTGGTTTCAATATTCATTTTTTTCTTGTATTTTAGGTGTTGACATGAATCCAGGAAAGGAAGGAGGAACTTGGCTAGGGATTAGTAAAAGGGGAAGGGTAGCAGTCATCCTGAATATCTTTAATCCTGACGGTATTCGTGATGATGCCAAAGGCAGAGGTAAAGTGAATATATTAGTAGTTATTTTAATAATGAAGAATAAGAAGAAGGGGGAGGAGAAGGAAGATGATGAGGAAGGATGGGACAAGGAGGAAGAATAAGAAATTAGGAAGAGGAGGAGAAGAATTCAGTTCAAAATGTTATTAGTGAAGAAGAATAGTAGAAAGGAAGCGGATTTGAATTTATACTGTATATGGTGAAGAAGCAGTATTGTGAATGTCATGCTGGGGGAGAGATAAAACTAATTCTTTTCTTGCACCATATACTTACTATGGAATAGCTTTAATACCCAAGCATCAATGTGATAATGATGCTTGGCTATTAATGATGCCATGTCCAGGTGGTCTAAGGTGCCCAGTTAGACACACAAAAGTCTCGGGTTTGATCCCCAGCCACTGCCTGTGAGCTAGGCACTAAATCAACCATGCTCTTTTATTCTAGACTATGTTGGAAATGCTATACACTTTCTTGGTTACTATGTGTCTGTGCACTTGTTTAAAAGTTAATTTTATTATGTTTATCAAAACTACATAAGTACTATAACTTTTATTTCAACAGGAGCTCTGGTGTCAGATTTTTTGACTGGGAAGCAGACTACAGATGAATATCTTAAAACAATTTCAGAAGATGGAGAAGAGTACAATGGATTCAATCTCTTCACCATGGATATCAGGTGTGTATTCTAGACTAGGGCATGGATTCATTCATTTGAAATCCACTAGCCAAAATGCTGTATCACCAGGGTGCATGTGGGGGGGGGAGGTGGTCTTCAAATGATTTATGAAGTATGGTTGGAAGGAAACATATCAGTCTATAACTGATGGGTATCTCATTGCTCGGTTCCCAGGATATGAATATTTGTAAATTTGAACCACATTGTCATGGAAGAGCTGTGGTGTAGTGGTTCTGACTACTGCCTTGTAATCAGACCTTGTCCAGTATTGCAGGCGTGTATCCAGCATCTGGGCCCATTGCAGAAAGACTGGCGTTTAAACGCAAGTCCCAAATGCGCGCTTTTGATTGGTTGATAATCAAGTTGCGTACGATTTTTAGAGTTTGGTGTTTGATTGCAGCTATTTCTGCAATGGGACACAGATCCTACAAAGCATTTCATGGGCCCAGTTGTGTCTGGGGACAATAGTGACTCTATAATACTTGTGCAATGTGCATGGGCCCATACATTTCTTTGTCCTATTTGGTGCTGGATTTGCTAGTGTATCGTGTGTGCGTCAATTAAGACTTGCCTGAATACTCCCCAGGGAGTGGAGGATATGCTTACATTGTGTTGGGTAATGAATGATGGAATTTATCAATCTGTTGACATGGGTAATTAATTTGTAAGTGCTCCATTGTATGTATAAAGTGACTTTTTAAATCAGATTATTATTATTATTTGATTTGGAGGATTTGTTTATTTGAAAGTCTGATGACTGTATGATTTTGTCTTTTCTCCTACTTTGTCATTTATAAAGCAATGGGGATGCAGCTTATTACAGCAACAAATCAAGCAAGCCACCAGAAAAGCTCCAGCCAGGTTAGAATAATTTCATTTTCCCTTATATTCTCTGATGATTTTTCTTCACCCCATTATTTCAATATGCTGGATTGACTCGGCATCTTTTTTTTCTCTCTCTCTTCCATTTTCTGTCAGTTCCTATGGAGCTTTAGATTTCTCCCCCTTAATGCTGTGCTCTCCTCTTCATACATGCACAGTGGCAATAATGCTAATTACTCGAAACCAGAAGATTCCACTTTGACGGTAAATTCAAAGCTTCCTGTTACTTGTATGTCAGCCAAGTGGGAGCAAATAATCTTGTATCATCACCATGTGGAATGACCATTGCGTTATCTATACTTGTTTTTCTTAAAAGCAATATATTGTAAATATAGACCCTCTTTTGTAATTAAAATTGAATTTCCATCTCTGGCATGTAATATGATTTAGATTTAGGGTTTTTAAAGTAATTTCAAAGGTCTGCCTCTGTTATCCCCAGAAAGCCAAAATATTGACTCCAAGTGATAACACAAAGTAAAGTTCCCCTAACAGCTTCACTATGATTTTTCAAGTAATGAAACAATTAGCAAAAAGAGGAGAAGAAAAAAGAAGAGAATTAAAAAGATGCCATCACCATTAATTCGTTCTCCCCCCCCCCCCATCAAAATAACCTGACACGATGACTGCGCAAGGCCACCAAATATTGTTTTGATATTGTTGATTGTATGAATTTATTAGTTGACACTTAATGACACTTGTTGTGCAAGTATTCACATTATTTATATTTTTGCTTGCAGGTATCTATGGTGTCTCTAATTCTACACTTGACAAACCTTGGCCAAAGGCAAATCACTTGAAGATGAACCTAGAGGAAATCATTGGCAGCTGTAATAGTATGTCATCAGATGATCTTCTTGATAAACTTCATGGATTATTGGACAGACCTCTTTTGTAAGTTTAATGTTGTGGCTCGTGTTCTACAGTAACATTTTGCATGGCACTGAAAATATTTATGAAAATGCTTGTTTGAAACCAAGTATATGGGGCAATTTTTGGCACAGCAAATATGTGATGAATAGTCCAGTCATGCTCTCTTCTTTGTCTAATATTGTTTCTTTTGCTCAGTTCTTTCTTGATTTATGTTCCTTTTTATCTGTAAGAAAATGCTGTATATTGTCTCTTTTTTTTCACCTTTCTCTGGAGTAAAAAAATCGAGATCACACTTCAAGTCTGTGTAGTGGTCTTATATGTGGATGTTTTGTCCTCATTTATTAATTAAAACTTTTGTATGATATGCATTCTATTTTCTAGATTAAATGGTGAAAAGTTTGTGCACAAACCCGGGATGACATTAGAAGAAATGAGAGCTGTACTACCACAGATGATACATGTTAGGTCACCAGTCTATGGAACTAGGTATGCCAAAATATTGCCTGCCCTTTTTTTGTTTCTTAATCCTTTCTTCTTCCACTGCCTGGGTTGCTTTTATGTTGATGTGCTGATATTGGTGTCTTTCTGTACTATATGCATGATAATATTTTAGGTTTTTTTCTGCAGTGTGTAGGGGATCATATGTCACTCAGTATTTTGTCCTCATAATTACGACATTAGTCACAAATTTTGCTTATCTGTGGTATTGTGCATTGTTGTGGATATTGGCCCCTATTTGATTTACTGTAGACCACACAGAGCATGTTTAGATCTGTTACATCCCCAAAACTATTATATGAAGAAAGTAAAAATGAGGTCATGGTGGGGTTTTTTTTGCGTTGTGGTCTGGGTTTTTTAAGATACCATTTTAGAGGATTAATTTCCGGTTGACGGAACTCATTATCTCTTGCAAAATATAACCATGGAACAAAACAAAAGAGTTGATGATAAATATTGTGTATTTGTATTATTATCACTTTGTATCTGTCAGGTCTAGTACAGTGATAACCGTTGATGCTACAGGAGAAGTTGTCTACTCTGAGAAATCTTTGGAAGAACCCATTGACTCTTCAAATCTGAAATGGATAACCACCCAACACAGATTCCATCTTACTTGTGATTTATGATGGATCTTTCAGAGTCTTCAATTAGAGAACAGCCAAAGACAATGAATGAATTATAATCATCTCCATTACTTATTATAGCTGCAGAAAAAATATGATCACATGGTCTCCATTGAGGGATCAGAATGCTTTATTGTGAAATGGTAACTATTTTCTTGTCACCATTGTTTATTACATGTATTCTTTCTTACTCTACTTGCATTTCATATTGATTTAAGTTTTATTGTTTAATTCAATTATTAGATAAGAAAGTTTTAATTTTATTTCTGTATTTAATCAATGAGCTGCTGTCACATACTGCTGTTGTCACTTACAAAAACTACTTAAAGGACATTTTGTCAGTGATTTTATGAACTGGCTCAAATCCCCTGTTTTGGGTAAAAATTAGGAGCTTCTGAAATGCACCCAAGTGCTTCATTTCAAATATTGAAAGAATTAATAAGAATTGCTGACAAAATTTTGTATATTTAAAAGAATAGAATGTATGCTTTAAATTTGTATAAATTATTGATTTGATTTCTTTCAAAGTGCGAAGTTATAAGCTTCTGAAAACATCAAAATTATGAACGCAATTATCTGGAAATCGTGTTTTGGAGACCAGCCGAGGTTTGAGCCAGTTTGTAAAATCACAAATTTTCCATAGAAACTTTAATTGGTTTCTCTAGTTCTAGAATTGAGATCAATGTCACAATTCACAATAGTTGTGCTCCCTCTTTCTAGACACATTTGAATGTCTTTCTAGTAAAAAAATCTGATGATGATTATGATGATGATGGTGGTGATGGAAATGATGATGATGATGATGGTGATGATGGTGATGATGATGATGATGATGACAAACTACTTATTCAAAAAGTACCATAAATATCTTACTTTGATTTTCAAATTACCCAAATCATGTATTTTTCATGCTTTTGTTAACCTAAATAATGCCTCAAATATATATGTTTTCATGCTAGGATGAAATATATACCCTTTCCATGCACCATACACACAAGGCTGTTTAAATTATACATTTTATTCCTTTTTTTTGGTTATGATTCATTTCAATGTACATCGCCTCATGGTGATAAACAACTCTGATTTGTTTGCTACTGTGGATGAGCATTGAGTTCACCTTGCAATGATTGTGGCTGCGTAGGGAGTTCACTTTAATGAAATATAAGTTTACATAACCTAGGGAGGGGGCACTTACATTGACGAGTGGATACCATGCGCGACCAAAAAAACATGTAAAAAGGATGTCTTTTTCACGATAGGGCACGTTACGTACGTAACGTGATAAGGGTGTCAAAAACACAAGAATAGTGAAAAAAGGGTATCTATTTCGCCTAGAAAATTTATAAAGGATATCGTTTTCGCCCCAACACTACGTGTTTAGAGTCTGATTTGCGTGAGGTGTAGAAGGTGGGGTCGTACTAAACCAAATAAGGTGAAGCCGACGACCGAAGGACCCGTAACAAAACATTCATGTACTTGTTTAGGGGTTCATTTTAGGGAATATTTGCCAAGAGTATCGTTTTGTTTCCAATACTAAGGGGAAGGTTTCACACGCCAATACTTGTTAATGGGTGCATTTTCAGAATATTGAAATTACGTGTTTAGGGTGCTTTTCGAGACCCCATGGTCGTGCATGATATCCACTCGTGAATGGAAGTGCCCCCCCTGGGTACATAACCCATTGTGCACTGCAATGGAATTGCCTGTATTGAATAACTAATGATGAATTTTTTTTTAATAACATTAGTTACTTGAAAATTATTGATTACAGTGTGTGAAAATGAAGAATAAAAGAAATGTAGGTATATGTCTTATAGTAATACTGTTGTACATGACTTTTTGTTGAGACTACAGTTATCGTGGTTGGCATGTTTTAATTCAACATTTGTAAGTGTCATTCAGATAGTATTTAATTAGTTTTTTTAATGAAAAAAAATTAAGGGAAAAATCTATCCCCAAAATCAATCCAACATGAGAAAATGAGTGATGGGTAATTTTACAACTGTCACATTTGACTTTTTTGTGCATGTGTGTGGTTTTAAACAAGTGGAATGACATTTCTATGAAATTTTGAGGCATATCATTTCTATAAAGATTCAGTCATGCAATTTCATGTGCTGACATTTGCTTGTTTATGAGAAGTGGATTTGAGCAACATTCTAAGTTGCATATATATACAGCCAAACCTGCATTCGTAGCCACCTGTTTATAGCAGCCACCAGCCTAATGACAAGAGTGTCTACTAAAGCCAATTCCTGTAGAGGAAGATTGTGTGTATAAGACCCTGTCTATAGCAACCCCCTGCTTATAGTGACCACTAAAACCGATTCCCTTGGAGGCAGATTGTGTATTTAAGAACCTGTCTGTAGCAACCCTTCCTCATAGTGACCACTAAAACTGATTCCCTTGGAGGCAGATTGTGTTTATGAGAACCTGTTATCTGTCTATAGAAATCTGTCTATAAAGGCCACATTTTGTGTTTCCCTCAGGTGTCACTATGACAAGTTTCACTGCATAGACAAAAGCATTCGTAATTGATTCATGACTGTAAAAATATCTAATTCAGAACTAGAAAACATTTTTGGATAGAATTCGCACCCCATTCAATACCTTTGGGGGAATTTCAATTTTAAATAAGGTTGATTGGCAAAGCAATACCTGATTATTTCTAAAAAATAAAATGTGCAGGCGTGAAATAAGGGAAAAAACTAAATGAGTAACTTTGGCCTTAAAATGCCTGCTAAAGGTAATATAGAGAAGTAAACTTGTATTTCAATCATTTTCTTTGCAGGTTGCTCTGTAAAATAATATTGAAATTATGAAGCATAAGGTCACACAATTATTTCTCTTACAGGAGCTCAATCTTTTAATGACATATTCCATCAATTTATTTTTTGGAGGGGATGCTTTGGACAGAAATTGATTTGGCAACATAGGAACATGAACTATCTGAAAAATAAGTGGATGTGGGCAATGTGGAATCTTTAAAGGGGAAGTTCACCCTGGCAAAAATTTTGTTGCAAAAATAACAGAAAGCATAACAGAAAATATTGTGTGAGGTTACAGGAAGATCCATCAGAGATTTTAAGATAAATACCAGTTGTGGTAACAATCTCAAAATTCGTTTGAACAGAATCCAATAAAATTACCATCAAAGTGTTTGTATATGTACAATCTCTGGAAGAAAATACGTAATTGCTGAGAAATTAGCAAACTAAGCATGGAATTCCATAAAATGTCAGGTATTTTTCCAAGCAACATTAACAAACTGTCCCACATATGGCTTGATAATCAAAATTATTGGTTTTCAGCTAAAATTTCATGATTTCACAAAGGTAAGTTAATATCAATGTACCATATCTCGATGTATCATGATAGGGTAATATTAGTGACAAATAACCTTTAGTTTATTAAAAAAACTTTCTCATTAAATAATTGTTTGTTTCAACTAATGTCTTTTGCCTTTAAATTCTATTAGCATTTTATTTTATTATTTTTTTGATATCACATTAGAGCATCTCATGTATCACAATTATTAAAAAAATCATGAAATTTTCTCAAAAAAAATTTGACAGGGTGATACTTCCCTTTTTTCAGTTACAAGTGTTTAGTCTTTGAATGGACAAAACATTATTAATCAATTTTTAACAAGATCTATACATAAAAATACAGAATTAGAGACAGTGTCAGAAACAATCAAATTATCTGCATTTTTATTGAATCAACAAATGGATTGGGGGTGAGGAGAGAGGGTGAGAATATGAATTCTTGTCTGCTATGTTCATTTTTTCCCCTATTACGAAATAATCGTCTACGTTCAATTATTTCTGCTACGTGTTACTTGACGAAATTGTTAATTGGCGAAGAAGTAAAAAGGAATTTCGTATTTTGAATGCAGCTAGGAGGTGGATGTTTGCAAGTAGACCTATACAATCGGTATGATATTGTAGCTCTTGACTAGTATTATAGATTGACAGTGAGGTTTTTAAGTTTTGAAGAGCTTTGTTTTGCCGTGGACACTGTCCTGGCAGTGGCTGATGTGGCAATGCGCCACAACCGAGCCGTGGCGCGGCGGCAGCGCAGTGCCAGTGGGGGCTGTCAGGCGGGCACTCAGGCGATGCCGATGGTTCGAGTTTATGAATGATGTAGTCTTGAGGATGCAATCGCAATGATGATTTTTTTAATACTGTCATATATGATGTACTTGTTTCAATGAGTTTCAATGGATTTCTAGTTCAACTTCCACCGCATTCTATTGTTCTCGATGCGAAAGAGACTACACTGTGTCTGTACTCTGTAGTATGTACACACGAATCTCGCAGTCGCACTCGTCCTCTGAGTGCTCATGTCATCGTCAGTGAGTCCGGGACATAGTTTTTGAGTAGGACAAAAAATGCTTTGACAAGCCATAAATATGTTTCCAGTTGCTTCTCAAAATTTTATTTAAAAAAACCTTAAACAGAGTGAGAGCTTCCCATTTCACAGTGGGCTAGATCAATCTATTCGTTCGTAAAATCTGTCACCAGCTATTTTTTGGATTTCAAGGCTTAAATATACAGCTGGTGACACTTTTCACAAATAGTGAATAGGATTCTAAGAATATTGATTCATTTAGAAATATTTATTCATTTAAGATATTCAAGAATACCCAAGATATTTATTTATTTATTCAAGTCTAAAATTAAGCTTTAATTATTAAACTTCTGAATACAGAACTTTTTTAAGATAAAGGTGGTTCAGCTCAGCTGACTACCGTAAGTAACGGTGTATTAACCGCACCCGTGTATTAACCGCACCCCCAACTTTGGACTAAAAAAAAAAAAAAAAAAATCTCACATTTACAGCATATTTGAGGTACGAAGAAACAAAATCTAAGTTTTTCAGATTTCCAAAGTATCCAAAGAGATTACCGGTATGCAGAAATATGCTGTTCTTGATCAATTCATCTACAAATGTTAGAAAGAAAGAACGGTCCCGCCAATATTGGCAACTTACACACTCGCTCACCTCACAGTAAGTGTACACACACAGCACTGCCATTACATTGCAAACTACGATACAGTACAAGTCATGCCAGTACATCTTATCAAATTATGATCTGTGTCTTTCCCAGCGTAGGAGGAAGAAACATTCACATTTCTTGCATCACAATCTCACAATCACTTTCAGAAATTTGATGTCTTAGCATGAATTTTGGATACGGGATTATAGGAAGGTTCAAGAAACAAAGAAATTGACATTTTTTCCAGTTGTTTTTTACGGCTTCGTGCCGTCCCTCTCGTGCGTGGTTTACATGGTATCTAATGAAAAGCAAACAGGAAGGGAAAAAAAACAAGCTGGAGCCGGCGCGAAACGGGACTTTGAATAGCGCCAGCTTAAGTCGCACTACAACCACATTACAACGCAATCTCTAAGCTCACTCAACTCTCGCTCAGCGGTGACAAAATATTACCGAGTATGCTTGGCGTCTCTTTTAAATTAGCCAGGGAACTTCACTACTTTGAATCGAGAATAAAGTCAAAATTAGTGTCATGAAGGTGGGTGCGTTTGTTATGGACAACATTTAATGAATATTGCAACAATCGCTTCCCATTACCCGCGGCTCATACCCCTCTAAACGACATTGCCTGGGCGGCTACGCCCGGCCACTCGATGTGTTGTGAACTGGCAGACATCGTACATGTACGGGAGGGGTTACGGCGGGCTGGCTCAGACCCGTCACCGTGTATAAACCGCACCCCCGACTTTTGCTTCTACCCCGCCGAGAAAAAGGTGCGGTTAATACACCGTTACTTACGGTAATCGATATGGTTGGTGTCAAGCAATACAAGGTGAATTGTTTTTCGTTTATAGCCCTTACAAGTGAAATAAGCAGCACAAACTTGTACATGATTAAATCGGGGAAATTCCTGATTTCATCAATCCAGCCGAGAACATGGAAGTACCGGCTATGCGAAACAAGGTGGAAGCAATGTACATGCGTAAGCGCACATTAAAACCAATCACAAAGAATCAAATTGAGTCAAGCCACGCCCTACCTATCCTGCAGGCACGTGAATCATTGAAGATTAGGTACCGCCCAACCAACTTAAAGCCAAAGGCATTCGCACTGCACTACATTCACTATCATCTCAGGTAAACATAGGAACCCTGCCCCCTGAGTTTCTTGTTTTTCCCTTCTCATATTGATATTGCTAACACGTGTTGCAATACATGTGTAACCAGAATGCATATTTCAAGCTAAAGGAAACCTTTCTTCAATGTCGGTGACGCTTCACAAAATAAATCAGATGATGAAATATTGATCCCTTTCAGTAGTTTGTTCAAGCATGACTTTCACAAAATAGTTGCAGGTTATTTATTCATTAAAACTAGGAAATCAGAAATTCACTTACCCATAATTCGAAATAAAGAAGCATCGCCAGAGGCCTTGAACACGTTGATGAAATAAATTCCAAAGTTCTGTCCCGTCTGGGGAATATTATCATATGAAATCCTGATAAAGAGAAAGAGGCATAGAATATAAACTATCGTTAATACGCAAGTCCAATAAACAATATCAGAATCTGGGATCGAAGATTTCATAAGCAATATTTATGAGACATACAAACATTTCCAAATTACTTTCTTTAGATGACTAAATAAATTTAATTATCGGCAATTTGTATGCTGAGTTGTCAGATATTTTACAAGTTGCTACACATTGTGATTTTTTTTATTGAAAAATTTGAAATTCATTTACCAAAGTTGCTTCGCCTGGGGCCTTGGTGAAAAATCAGTCAACCTTATCCTGTCTATGCGGTGAATAAATCCAAAAAGATCCCAAGGTTCCTTCTCTTATCATGCATGTCGAAATCCTGATAAAAGTAAAACAAGAATTGTATTATGTCAATGAAGACGAAATAAATCGAATTGTCGCTTTAATTTGTTTGTATATTGAGTCCTCATTATTTTATAAGTTGCTATACACGTTGTGAATGTTTGTTTTCTATATACTTATTGAAAAATTTGAAATTCACTTACCAAGTTCCTGCAAAGTTGCCTCGCCTGGGGCGTTACTGAAAAATAAGTCAATCTTATCCCGTCTATACTGTGAATAAAATTTTAAAAAGCCAAAAGTTCCTTCTCTTATCGAAATCCTGATAAAAGTAAAGTAAAAGTAAAAATATCAATTAAGACTAAATAAATCAAATTAGCGTATTAATTTGTTTGTGTATTGAGTTGTCGATATTTTACAAGTTGCTATACACGTTGTGATGTTTGTGTTCTACATAATTTTTGAAAATTTTGAAATTCACTTACCAAAGTTGCCTCACCTGGGGCCTTGGTGAAAAAATCAGTCAATCTTATCCCGTCTATAGGTGAATAAATAAAGAAAAACAACAGTGACAGTGATCGTTGACGTACCGTCGATGGTCCAGCGATGTCGATGTTGGTTGGTGATGGTGCTGGAATTACGTGTTCTGGTGCTATCACATCAGGTGATCCAGAGATGACGAGATCTTCCGACGGCTCCTCCCGCACAAGTCTGTCTGATTGGACTGCATGCCATGTGTCAAACAATGGCACCTTGATTTCCAGGTATGGTTTTCGCCGCAGAAAATTGTGCTCACGAAGTAGATTGAAGAAAGTCTGGATTGTCAAGTGATTGTTCGTCACAACTCTATTTCTTCAGATTACTTCACAGAGGTGCCCCTCAAATGTTGTGATCTTTGTTCCATTCATCTTTCGGAAGTGATCTTTGGTGAACTTCCATGATCCATCTATGGTATTAGTGTAGAAAACTGTAGACGATCTTTATCTCTCCCGTTGTTGTGTTACGATATCACTGGATGAAGTTCTCCAAATGCTCAACGGTAAAGAGGCGATATCCATGTTGGTTGAGATTGAAGTATGCACGTCAACCATCAGAATATATTGTAGATCCTTTCTAGATGTGGCGTTCGATGAGGGGAAGCAGGGTTTCTTCATCCCTCTTCTCAACGGGATAGAGGATAATTCGGTTGGTTTTTCTCTCTACCATCCCAAAGATCCAGATCTTCAATGATCCTTTGGGATCGCTGTGATGGTACTTCGTTCTCCGTCCAAAGAGTCTTTCATCTATCTCCACCTCTCCTCGGAGCTTTTCGTTCTCGTAATACAAGTCATTTAAGAATGGTTCGTGTATCAAATGATATTCTTCGTGCTGTTGATGACAAGAAGGCTGTTTTCCTCCTTCTGCTTGATCTTTCGTCAGCATTTGATACTGTTGACCATGATTTGCTATTGGATCGGTTGAAATATTGTGGCATAGAAGGAGTTGTTCTTGATTGGTTTTCATCTTATCTTCATGATAGATCACAGGTTGTCAAGATTGGTGAAAATATGTCGTCTCCTGTTAAACTTCCTTTTGGAGTGCCCCAAGGTTCAGTTCTCGGGCCGTTGTTTTTTGCCATCTATTCCAGTCCTCTTGCAAAAATTGCGCATAAACATGGCATAGACATTCATATGTATGCGGATGATACACAGTTGTATGTGTCATTTGATCCAACTGACCCTGCTAGTGAGTTGTCTGCCAGGCTTCGTTTACAAAATACAATAGATGATATGAGGTCATGGATGATAAAGAATAAGTTGAAATTAAATGAAAGTAAAACAGACTTGTTGATTATTAGTTCTAAATCACAAAGTCATTTGATTAAGGACCGGACTATACAGGTTGGGGACTCCTTGATTAAAGCCTTGTCATCAGTTCGAAATCTCGGTGTCGTATTTGACGAACATATGTCTATGGATGCACAAGTAAAGAAAATATGTCAATCAGTATACTATAATATTCATAATGTTAACAGCATGAGGAAAGTCCTTGACCATAAGTCTGCTGCTATGCTTATACACTCATTTGTACTATCTCGATTAGATGTTGGAAATGCTCTTCTTTTTAATATAACCTCACGCAATGTTAATAAACTTCAGTATGCTCAGAATACAGCTGCCAGGGTTTTAACTGGTACATCAAAATATCAACACATCTCACCAATTCTCCAAAAGTTACATTGGTTGCCAATCCGGAAGCGTATAGAATTTAAAATACTTCTTCTCACTTGGAAAGTGTGTAATGGTTTGGCACCAAAATATCTACAAGAGCTTGTCACGCCTTATGCACCAGCTAGAAGCCTGAGATCATCACACCAGCAACTTCTTAAGACTCCCAAGACACGTGTTGCATATGGTGCACGAGCTTTCTCTGCCTCAGCACCTTCTCTCTGGAATAATTTGCCATTAAATTTAAGAATTATACAATCACTGGAGACCTTTAAATCAAAACTGAAATCTTATCTTTTCTAACAGTATTAGTTATTGGCACTTTGACACTCATCCAAACTTTCTCTTTCTTTTCTTGTGCGCCTCGGAATAGAATATTTCTAGATAGATGGCGCTATATAAATGCCTAATATTATTATTATTATTATTATTCCTGCAGTGATCACGGAGAAAGTTTGCCCAATCAACAGACAATTTCTTGTAGTCCATTCCGGACTCTACTGCACAACTGTGAAGTGTGAAGTATCCATTCCCTGAGAAAGCTGAGAATCTCCCTTACATCAAAATGCACCCCTTGAAAGAACGAATGCGTGTTTAAAGAAAAGTTTTGCTCATGTGGCCATGTCACACTTCCCCTGCACAGCCAAATCTTTCCGCCCTTCCTCTTTTTACAGTTCCCAAGTTTGCAAGGCCGCATGCAAACATTGCAGTATATTTGATTTGCAATTAATCTTTTCTCTTGGAGCCACTTGTACAAAAATGTGTCGGTCTGGGAAAGCAACAAAGGAAAAGAAAAAGGGTTCCGAAAATGCTGGATATCCAAGAGTGATGGATGTCTCTCCCGCTTGGACCACGCCATCGTAAACCGACTTGCTCGCTCACCATTTCAGTGATGAGTGAAATTAGTAGGATGATTAATGGATAGAATTAATTAACGCATGGCCCCGCGATCTGTTCACATTTTAAAACACGCCTACCTCAGTGCAATCAGTTACATAATGAATATTCATGACCTTCTAATATTAGTTATATACTAGTAATCTTAAAAGAAAAAAAATCTTACCTTTTAATAATACTTGGGTTCACCATTCAGATATTCATACCGTCGAGTTGTCACATTCCAGGCATAAATCCTATAAGACCGGCCCCCCTCATATAGTGGAAAAAGGGCTTCAAAATGAGAGACACCTGAACGATCGCGACATAATCCATACAAGTTGACCCATTCTATGAATACGACAGGATTCAATCCATCAATATAAACAAAGGTTGCTACTAAGCACCTTTCCCAGTGCTTCAAATTCTTTGTCCAAAAAATTGTCTTATCCTACGCAGCCACTTAGAAGCATCATCAATAATATCTTGAATGTCGGACCAAAGAACGAATATTTCTCGATTTCTAGAAGCCATCATTCAGGTGTATCAAAAATTTGAGCAAAATTTAAGAATGAATCAAAAGTGATCGGTCATGAATAATCAATGTTTTTATCTTGTCACGCGATTGGCGAACCAAGTGAATGTGTGCAAAATTTACGAATCACAACATCAGTACTTACCAACATGCGCAGAGTACACAAAATATTAGCCTATAACGCACTGGCTATTGTGCATGCGGAAATTTAGACCAATCACATAGTGTACTTCAATGGATACAGTCCAGTCAGAAGTCCATGAATGAAGTAAACGCCCACATGCGTAAACTTTAACCGAAACAGCTGATTGACATAGTAATCCTCCCAGGCTATGTAAATTCAAGCGAAATATTGATCGAGTGAGCTATGGGGCTATGACCTGACATTGATTCACTGAATTGCTTACTAGTCTTGTCCCCCATTTAGGCAGTAATTGAAAACTGTCAAGAATTATGATATACCGGTATTGATTGTATTTAGGGGTTTGTTTTTCTCCCCTGACCTTTTGAGTGAGTAGGACATACAAAATAAATAAGGCATATAAACGTCATGAATGTAAAACATATAATTTCATTGTTTTCTACACTGTTCATGGTATTTGTCACTAGTTTTAACAAATTTTCAGTAATTAAACTTTTATTCCATCAACCCTTCTTTTCCCTCTTCAAGACACCTCTGCCACTTTTAGACAGCTATCCAATTAATGAATCAATATTCTTCAGATTGTATGTATTGGTCGTGAAATTTGTCACTAAATTAACAGTAATTAACCTTTTATTCCATCAACCCCTCTTTTCCCTCCTCTTCAAGACCACTCTGCCACTTTAAGACAGCTAGCTGTCCAATTTATGAATCAATATTCTTCAGATTCTATGTATTGTTTGTGAAATTTGTCACCAAATGTACATTAAAAGAGTATAAAATCCCATAGCTGGTGACAAATTCGAAATTCAGCAATTAAGACAGGCAGTAGGTTAGCCATCAACCCATCCGTCTCCTATGTATTGATCTTCAAATTTGTCACTAGCAGTATATCAAATCTCCGAAATCCCATTGCTGGTGATAAATTATAAGATCAATACATAGAAGCTGAATGGGTTGAGACTATAGGATGGCATACTGTCTAAAGTAGTATGTTTTTACGTGTAGATTTCAGAATACACACCCGTGCGTATTCTGAAATTTACAAACATATATGTAAAATATCCTAACTGTGCGTATTTTGAAATTTACAAATATAAATGTATGAGAGAAGGCAGAGTGGTATCGACAAAGAATTTTAAAATCTGTGCTTGACACGCCCCAGCATGCAACTCTGTTATTGACGTGGCTCTAGCTTTCTTTCGTGATTGACACGCCCCGGCACGTGATTCTGTTATTGACATGGCTCTAGCTTTTTTGGATGGAGACTATCTGCATATCAGGTTAAAAATGACCCCCGTGGAAATTTGTCAATGGTGACATATTTCACGATAATGCCAAAATCACTCACACGTATTGTGAGGTTAGTATTTAGTTTAACTAACGGTTACCTCGCACCATGATGAACCGCGTTTGCCGTTTGGCAGTGGATTTCTAACTTAACTAGGTCGCGCTAGTCTTGAGCACTCCATGATGATGTTTTAAAAAATATTTTGACATATATTTCTTCATCATGGAGTCTTGAACCCCCGGCCATGTATAAGAGACACATATACACAAAGATGGATTTCCCTAGGAAATCCATAGTTAGAGGGTGAAATCGGTCTGTAGGGTTGAATTTTATTTATCTATGAACCTTCAGACACCTATTGTGTATAAACTTATAAACAGTAGTTGCTGTAAACACTGATTTCATGAGAAAGTCTGTAAAACCAGGCTTAATTGTCAGTATATCATCGAGGATCTAGATCTGGTACAGTTAAACTGAACTTTGTGAAATCTTGAAATCTATGCTGAAAAATGTTCACACTGAAGATCACCAACATAGATAAGCGGACGTGGGACAGTGTATTATTATTATTGCTTTGAAAGTTGGCCCGATGATTGACCCAAATCCTGTGCTTATTTGCTAATTTCTCAGCAATTACACAATTTCTTCCAGAATCCTTTGGCACATATTTTTTATTTATACAAACAGACACTTTGGTGGTCATTATATTGGATTCTTTACGAACTCATTTTGTTATTGTTACCACAACTGGCATTTACCTTTAATAAAGAGATAACAATTATTTCACTATAAATGGTAAAAATTAGACGTTTCTTACCAGACTGATTTCCCGTAGAGGCCTCGATCTGTTTGTCAACAAAGCAAAGAGACTAGGCCTGACTCTGGAACCGCTTCGTTATGATGTACATCCAGTAAGCGATGCCGTTGTGAAGAACAATTTATCTCGGATGAAAATTTTTATTTCACAAATACTTAACATTACGTGATTATAAATAATTAGTAGTACGTGTATGTACTAATTATTTATAATCACGTATTAAGCGGGGTAAAATTTACAAGCAAAATGCTGAAAATTTCATCAAAATCGGATAACAAATACAGTTTTTGATTTTAAAGATTTGCATTATTCCGGTGAAAAGTTCTAGACATGTCTTCATGAATATTAATTAGGTGGGCTGATGTCATATCCCCACTTCTTCTTTTGTGCTTTATTATATGAAATTAGGTTAATTCAACATTTTTCTACCAAGAACTGAATCAATTTGATTGACAACTGCATTATTTATTTATTACTGCAACTTATTTCATCATAATAGACACATCATTGACACATTTATGAAAATTCAAGCAATTATGATTGTTATGAAAAGTAGGGATGTGAAATGATCAGCCCACCTAATGAATATTCTTGATCCTTCCTAGAACTTTTTCACCAGAATAATGCAAATCTTTAAAATTCAATAACTTCATTATTTGTTATCCAATGTTGATGAAATTTTCAGCATTTTGCTCCGTGAATTTCACTCTATTTAGATATATCTTCAGCCCGGAGCATCCCTTTAACACCAAATGAACAGAGTGTTATAAGTAGAATACTAGTAGTATGGTTGACAGTTCTCATACATGTATACATGTATTTACACATGAAGCCATGTGTGATGAGCTCATGCACGAGAAACATTATTCATTCGCATTTTCATGCATGTTGGATGTCATTCCGTACATGTTTTTACCAATGTTGTTAATTTTCTTTTTCAGTGAAGAGACTGTATGAAGCCCCCTAGGTTATGTCTTCATTATTTGTCTGTGAACTTCAGTGCTGTTAGAATTAGATCCCTTGTCATCAATTACCCATGGTGATAATACTATTTCCTTTCTGTCAATTCATTCTATCAATTTTCTCTTATCAGGATAAACAGTGTAGCAAATCTCAAAGAAAAATAATTATAAGCCACTTTGATATCAAGACAACCTCTCTCAGAAGGAATACCTAGTGATACATCAGTGAATTGTGAAGTTCAGTGGCAAGCAATTAGTTTTCAACTATGAGACGAGCAGCGGGAGCAGGTAGGGTGTTTATGATTACACTTGTCATTATTTTATTTTTTGTTTTGTTTCCCAATTCAGGCTTGCTTGAGACAGGAAGAGGAGGGGGGTATAGTTTAATATATGGAAGAGGGTTGAACTGGAGGTTGTTAATGTTTTTTGAGAATTGCCCAATTCATGCTGAAAAAAATATTTCCTATCATAATATACAGAAAGTATAATGAAATGAAACACTATTCATGATAGTTGTAATCTTATTGAATAAATATTTCATTCATGTTGTAATGTTTTCATTTCTGTGTTAAGAGTATGAGCCACTGAATATTATGTGAGTAAAATTCTTATCCTTTTTTTTATTTTTTTCATAGGGCTAGTAATTGAATTAAATTACCTCATTGTCTTTCAGTACTTCTCTTAATCTTTTTAGTAACTTCATCTTCTTTAATGAGATTATAGACAGGCTTACATATTAGGCCTATAGACATGCCTTCATATTTTCTCTTAGTGCCTTTAGCACTTTGTGCTTTCAATAACTTGATATTATTATCATTATATAATTTGTTAGGTGGAGCTAACAGTGCCTCTAGCCAAAGCTATGGGGATTACAATGCTATCGAGGAAGAGAATCAGCATCTGACTGAAGATCTGCGTTCAAAAGTCAGCATCTTGAAAGCAGTAAGTAGACATACAGTTTGTAAGCAGATTGTTTGTTTGCTGGGCAGTAGAAATTTTTGGTTTTTATATTCCTACAATTTATCCTTATACATTGCACTCAATACATTTATGGTGAAAATAGTACAGTGTGTATAAAATTGAATAGCATTATTCATCCTTTCAGTCAGTCTTAGTGTAGTATATGAGTTGTCAAGTTCAGTACAATGATACTGAAACAATAAGTAATACTGATACTTAATCAATGATAAGGATTTGCAGCTTTCATAGCACATTTAATTCTTTATAGGCTATGTTTGCTAATTATGTAGCTCAGCTGTTTAATAATATACATGTGTGCATTAAGTTCATTACAACTTAACAGCACCTTCATGTCAAGAATAACCTAAAATCTTTACAATACCTTTAATATATTTCTTTTTTTTTTTATTTTTCTCACCTTACAGCTCAGTATTGACATGGGCCATGAAGTTAATGAGCAAAATAAGCTCATAAGTGACATGGTGAGTAACTGATTCTATTTTTAGCGTTGCAGTATTATTTTGCTGATGGTGAAAATGAAAAACTTATACAAGAGCAATGACTTTTCATTTCTTGTTTTATACTGGACTTTACACTGTAGATGAACATGTAGTCACTTTCTCTTTCTTGTGTGTATATTTGCCGAGATGACAAAACCTAAATAAGGGAAATGTTCAGGAGAATGAAAAGTGTAGCTCTCATAGTGAAATAAATATTGTTATTCCTTTGGCAGGGCTTACTGTTTGCATATTTTTTGGGGGGCGGATATGTCTTCGTACTGTAGATCACAAGGTTCTGGGTACGATTCCCAACTCAGTGCTAATGTCTTTTGACAAGGTGTTTGTCTAAATTTGCCACACTTTAACCAGGTTAGGTAATTGGATACCTGGTATGAAGTTGTTCCTCAAAATGCTGCTAAAGCTGGGGTAGTGATATCACTTAGAAACATTTGTATAGGGGGCCATACAGATGTTCTGTATTATTACCGGTATTCATTATTAAAAAGTTGAGATGTATTCATCTGCTCTAAATTTAAGTGCAGCTGGATCCTATGACAGACTTTGCAATTCTTCACCCTGGGCTAGACCATGTCAATTTTTTTTCCCGATGCTGTCAGCATCAGATATCATATCCCAAATGGTTAGGGTAGTCATGGAGTGATTGATATTATGTGCATACCTGGTGGGTGTTTCATAAAGTTGTTCGTAAGATAAGAATGACTTTAAGAACGACTGGTGATCCTTTTGGTAAATGGTATACACCATATGCGATGGTTTAGCACGTAAGAAAGGATCACCAGTCGTTCTTAAAGTCACTCTTAACTTACAAACAGCTTTATGAAACGGCCTCCATATATTTTTCACTCTATGATTACTAAAAACAGTTTCCTTTGTTACTATAGTTAACATTGTGCATCCATCACTTATTCTTTTTTTTCTTCATTTACTCTTTCCATAGGACCAACAATTTGATTCCACAGGTGGTTTTCTTGGTGCTACGATGGGTCGCTTATCACGCCTCTCCAAAGGAGGTCTCCATTGCCATTATCTATACCTGTTTCTGTTCGCTGCCTTTGTCTTCTTCATCATCTATCTTATCCTTAAGTCAAGATGACCTCTGACCTATGAAGAAATATCTGTGAACATTCAGAAAAGTTACAGCCTTCAAAGGGAAATATTTTGTGCTGTAGCGATTTTTTGTGTATGATGGATGACTTTGAAGGCATGATGATTTTATAGCACACCAAAACATTGTGTCTTAGGGTAACTGTCAAAAGATAGACACTGCTAGCTTGAATCTAGGACGGACATGGAGAGGAAGAATGATGGAGATAGATAAATGCTATACTATTTTATCTTATGTAAAATTGAAAATATTATGACGCTGGAATTTGACATTTCCAGCATCGAATTTGTACTATTCATTTTATGTGTAGAATATGGTTACTACTGTATTAATACAATGTACTGTGAAAGAGAGGACTTTGGTAGTCAATAAATTGGCCATTAGCTTCAAACAGAGGTGTGTTATTTATGGAGATGTATCAAATTGATACTGACAATACAAAAGGGGGAAAAGCACTTCTATTCTTCTCTGAATTTTAATAGATCATTTGAATAATCATACCTTAAATGGGAATTCCACTCTTAAATCATTTTAAATCATGCTGGTTTTGATTAAAAAAAAAAACAGAAAAAGATAAACATTATTAATGAGAGAAAAATGTGACAAGTGAAAAAATGTTCAGAGTGAGAATCATGGAAGTTCTCTGTCAGGTAATTTTAATACAAGCTGCTTCCCTATACATACTGCATCATTTGTTGATGATGGAAGAATAGCATGAAAAGGAAAAGGTCGACTCACTCATTTATACTTCTTCAAATAGAGAATGAAGGCATTATTCAAAGATGAAGCATTAATGGTATAATATTAGGCAAAATTAAGTAGACTATCCTATTAAACAACATGTTCGCCACTGTGCATATGCTATGGGAAACAGATGGAGGAAGTTTATCTTCTCCCTGAACATGTCGCATTGCCATTGTTAACATTACATTTCATGTTTCAGTTGGTCCTTAATGTCAAATTAGTATGAAAAAAATGAAATATTGTATAATACAATGAAAAAACAAAAGAAATAGTAAGTGATAAACATTGTTGACTCTCTCATTTGCATATTACTGAATTTGCATGTCATTTGCATGTCACTGAATTGTGCATATACATGTTTTGTGAAAAATCAGCAAAAATTTAAAATTCCATAACTTTCTTATTTTACATCCGATTTTGATCAAATTTTCAGCATTATACTTGTTTGATTATTCTCTATTTATTGAAACGTACATTTTTCCGGGGGTGGTCTTGACCTTTCAGTGGAATATGATGAAATACCTTCATAAAATGGTTAAAACAAATCCTGTAGTACAAATAAGTATTTTTGTGACATCCCTTCAATTCTCTGTAGCCTGAAAAATCCAAATGTTCCTTACGGAAAAGTATCAGGATGCAATCTTTGTATAGAGTTTTATTATGTACAATGACCAAGTCTTTTGGGATAAACAGTAGAAGCGTCTTCAACAAGACAAATGAAAGGAAAATATAATGACATGAGATCTTTTTTTTTTATAAAGTTTTTCTGAAGAATAGATAAATGATAAATGATTTTTAACAATCCCTATAATTAATCTTAGAATGATAGGCAAATACAATTAACATTGAATCTACCAAATGATTCCTATAGCTTAAGAAACCAATAATCTAGAATATTGATGGATGATGATGATGGTGGGCAGCAATGTACAGCCACATTCATTTGAAATAAACATTCTAAGGTACAGGCTACCACATTCTGTCACATATTTATAAAGTTGTTGAAACCAATAGGTCTTTTATTCAGATTTCTGTGGGGGGGGGGGCAGTGGGGGTGTCATAGTGGGAATCCAGATCAGCAGATTTTGCTACCAATTCCATTTCAAAATGAACAATCATATTGGAGAATGCAGGACTGCTGATGGGAAAAGACTCTTTGAGTTAGACTCCTGTTAAAAGATGCAGCATAGACTTTCGGTCTTGTCAATCTCCATTGGCGGCGGAAGCCACAAAAAATAGGGTGGGTCTACCCGAAATTTTGTGATGGACACATGTAAAAAAAATTTGACAAGCAAAAAAAAAATAAGGTCATCAACCTAAATTTTAGGGGGGACAAGAGGCATTTTTAGGGGGTCCACCAGAATTTAGGGACGACCGTCCCCCCCCCCCCACCTCAAATTTGGCCCATTCATTCAAAATTCAGAATAGTAAATTGGTTTTAGGCAATTAGTTTACTAATTGTATTATTAGATTAGAATGCTAAACATTGCCAGACTTTAGGACAATTTTGTCTTTGCTATTTATTCAGTATTTTACTCTGGGTAATTTTTTTTTACAATATGTGTAACTTTTTGCTTTCATACATCTCCATCTTGTAAAAAATGGGAAAAAATGCCGTCTTGTCTACAATTGTGAATGGAAAATAATGATCAATGAAGGTTTTGAATATATATTTTTTCAGTTAAAAATAATTTAACAATGTATAAATCTAGAGAATAAAATGTACTGTGTCACATAAAAAGTGTGATTGGTTAATATCAATCTTGGCTTTAAAGGTTGTGTATAGTTTTGGTAAATCCACCAAAATGCACCTATCACTATTCCAATTCATTGCTAGCTAATGTGAATGGATATGCCCTATAACAGTTATGATGTGGAGGATATGAAATGAAAATGTGTTTTACAGGATAAATTTTGCGATTTTACATGGAAATTTAACTTGATCGGGTCACCCGATCAAATTAAAGTATCTGTGTATTTTTGTCTTTCAATTAAATCCTATTCCAAATCATGGAATGGGCTGAAACTTTCAAGATATGTTCTTTGTCTGTAAATTTTGGATATCTAATCACTAAATTTATAAGATAAGTGCTTGAATGCCCATTTTTTAAATTTAAAACAAGCATCGCCGAGAGAGGGTGCTATATATCCAAGATTTGAATATTTGAAATTTTCTCACAGAAGTGGAGTTGGAAAAATATCTAACGGTCTCTACGCTTCAGTAAGACTGTCATATTAGATGATATTCGATTATCAATCACATTATTGACCCTTTACCAAAGCTATACACAGGCTTTAAGATAAATCTCCACTGTATTATTAATCTCAGAGTGAGATTTGAGTTCGATTCATGTAATATTCATATTCACAGCTCCTCCTATGTGTTTAAGAAGAATATTTTCTCCATTCTAAGAATCTTGTTGTATAATGATGGATTAAAAGAAATTCACATGCTTAAATTCAGTTTGATTCAGCACTTATTTTGGGGTGTTTTCTGATTAACTAAATTCTAAAGTTACTGTAAAAAACCATGATAACATAACCTTACTAGAACTAGGACAAAATGGGCTACTAGCAAGTGGTATTTTGATAAAATGGTGGTTGCGCAAACTGGTTGTAGATGAAGAAGTATTAGACCATATATGAGACGAGACCAAAGAGGGTGTAGACCAAGAGGCAAATTACTAACCTGACCCCTTTCAATCACCTGTATATATCTAAATTGATTTATCCTCATTCCTGATTTACATTAATTCCTAATGGCTGAAATCATCTATTTTTATATGGAGCTGAGATAAGTGAAGTAGCCCAAAATTTAGCAAGATTTGTAGAGGATTTGGATTTCGTCAGTAGTAAAAGTATGCCCGGTAGGACCAACGTGGCAAACCAACTAAATAAAAGCCAGGTAATAACATCATCATATTGTTAATCATGGCTTACTGGTAGATCGGTTTTCGGAATGAAGTGGCTACCCTGGTAGGTATTATTGCATATATTGCTCAGATTGGGTTTATCGTTTCATGCTTGTAAAATGTGAATGTCACGTCTAAAAGCTATTCATTTGCTTAAAGACATAACATGCCTAATTCAGATTGTAACGTTGAAGTCAAGTCATAAACTTGTAATAAGTTGTATTGTAAAAAAAAATCATGAACATAGCCGCCCGGGGAAGGGGGTACTTGCGATATTGCATACGGGATGCGCCGCTCCAGTGGGTTGTTTTTTGCAAAAAAAAATCCTTAGAAATGGGTGTTGCTATTGCAAGAAATCCTTAGCTATGGGTCCTATTTTTCAACTGAATAATCCTTAGACATGGGTCCGTTTTTGAAAGGAATTGCCCCCGGAAAAGTCTATGTTAGTCCCGGTCGGGAGTACGAGTAGCCGGGACCCCGGGATGAGTAGATTCTACCCGTAGTATTTCCACATCTTAGTACGATAGCAATTGGCACCGGGGTACGTCACTCTATGCATATCTGGCACACACTCAGACGACCGTCCTCTAACTCTCACACGTCCCCCTCGGCTCGCCTCGCCTAGAATCATAGACATACCCTTCATATGCTCACACTGACACTCGCACCCCCCCCCCCCCCTTTCCATCACATATACTGTAAGAAATCCACACTCATAGATCTTCATTCACCGGCCCCCAATCCCGTCCATTCCAGCCGGAGAATTGCACGTTAAAATAAAAGCTGAGCATGAGAAAAGACAAGAAGAATTTGACCGATTTTCATTCCGGGGTCATCGCACGTGTTAACAGGGGCGGTAGAATAGCCACACAGTGTGGAGTTAAAATGGTCGTATTAGGTTACAGAGTCAGCCATAATACCGCACAAGTATCAAGAGGACAGAAATTAACCAAAAAAAAACATGGAGTGCAAATAACATGTATACATGAAATAAAATGAAGGGAAAGGACGAGTTTCAGAGTTACACATAAATGGCGCTAAATGCTCATAATTATAAAACACCAGATATCGTAAACGCCATTTCTTAAAATGACTAGGTAGGCCTAACTTATTGCTTTATTTTGCTGCCAAATATTCTAACTCTCGTTCCTTAAGAAAAGGTTTATACATGACAAAGAATGGAAGCTCGTTTCCAACTTTGCAAGAATAAATATGATACTTCACTAGTAAAAAAATATGAAACAAATTTATCACTACATATACCAAACATTTTGTCATAATAGAAATGCGGGAATCTGTTTTCTGTGTGATTACAATCTCAAGAGCGTGCCAAAGAGATGTGACTTTTTCACATTCGCAGAACAAATGAATAAGTGTTTCCTCTTGTCTTTCCACACTTGGAGCAATTAAGAGGTCGTTTAATCGTTTGATCTGGAAAAGAAATTTATTTAAAGCAATGGCTTTGTGAAAAAAATTTGAAGCAAAAGAATCTTAATTTAGTATCAAGAGAACAAAAGAAAATATTCAAATGAACCTTTTGCCAGTTGATGGTAACAGGGAGCAATAATTTGTTGCTCCAAAAAGCATATCTCTTGGCTGGAGTATATAGAGCTAAGAAGTACATTGTACACATTCTTATGATTTTTTTTTTTTTGAATTTAATAAGTTTACAACAATGGTGTCATGAACGCCTACAATATCAACATCAAAATTCACCATCCATTCTTCTGGATTATTTTTTCATTAAAAAATCTAATTTCCTTCTTTCTGAAGAGGGGATGTCCGAAAATCTAATACCAATTCTTCAAAAAGTTTGTGACCAGGGAGGGGTGGATTAAACAAATCGGCAATTGTACAGATATACATTTATCATAAAAGAAAAAAAGGTTTGGAGATCTCAATAGGCCTATGTTAGATTTGACACAATAGCAAGTCCTTTACAATATTTCAAAAGATATCTTTCAAGGTCATTCAAATAAATTGCAAAAAGGAGGGGTGACATGTTGTCACCTTGTCTAACACCAATCAGTGAAGGAAACATCTATGACAGCCGGTTGACCCGAATTAGACTTTATACACAAGATTTAACCTTCTTATATTAATGATGAATGAATAATGATGAATGATCAAGGACTTAACCATTAATTCCATATATAAGCACTTAGTTGATTCTACAGTTTGACTTTATTTATTGAGTCAAATGCCTTGATAGTCAATGAAAGTGCTATAAAGCTTTTTCTTTTTACTCAAATAAATGTCAACAATTGATTTTAGGCTTAATATACAGTATAATCTAACATTGTCTGATGTAGGATGATTGTGAAAGCTAGCTTGTGCACTTCCAATAAATTGAGCCAGACGCCTCCAAATAATAAAAAATATATCGTTAAGAAACAAAATAGGCCTAAAGAGTTTACCCAACTAATCACAGATATCCCTCTATAATTGCCGAGGTTTAAGTGTGAGCCCTTTTTTAAAGATTTGGAAAATGATACCTATCAATTGACCAAAGTCATCAGGAATAAAACCAGATAGTAAGATTGCATCAACAATTTTTTGAGTATGCTCACTGTTTTGTCTTTTGCATAAATGTATAAAAATAAACTCATTCAAAATATTATACCTGTAGATTTATTAAGTTTAATTTGGCAAATAGGGCCTAAAATTTTCGCATACATTCGTAATTCCGAAGCTTCGTAATTCCGAAGGTTCGGTTATTCCGAAGGTTCGTTGTTCCGAAGGTTCGTAATTCCGAAGGTTCGTAATTCCGAAGGTTCGTCAATCCGAAAACGAAATAAGGTTCGTTGTTCCGAAGGTTCGTTAATCCGAAAACGAAATAAGGTTCGTAATTCCGAAGGTTCGTTAATCCGAAAACAAAATAAGGTTCGTAATTCCGAAGGTTCGTTAATCCGAAAAAGAAATAAGGTTCGTAATTCCGAAGGTTCGTTAATCCGAAAACGAAATAAGGTTCGTTAATCCGAAAACGAAATAAGGTTCGTTAATCCGAAAACGAAATAAGGTTCGTTAATCCGAAAATTAAATAAGGTTCGTATTTCCGAAAATGAAAATAATTCATTTTGGTAACAAAAACGATGTTGTCATTACAAGATTACACGATATTATGCAATGATAGTAATAACGATCGATGATGTGTGTTGGGGCCAAAGCATGTATTTCATTAAGAATGGCGCCCTGATCAAGCATAGGCTAATTTCGATTTTATCTGAGCAATTGCTGCCTATAAGCAAATAATTTAATTAAAGATGCAGGGGATCAAGTGTGTTGGAAGCGTGCGAGCAACCTCTAGATAATAGGATGTCATTTTTAATAACAGCTTCCGCTGGTAATAAAAATAAAAATAATACTAATAATGATCCTTGTGAGATGTTGAAAGCGCGAATCGCAAGCTGAAACTAGTAGACATTTCATGTAACAAGACGTGAAGTGAGCATTCGGAGCATTTTTTGTAATCGTGAGAAAGATGTGTATCTTTCTAAAGAATTAATGCGAGGGCGAGTTGTAATTTGTTTATATACTGACCTGGGGCCCGTTGCATGAAACTTTTTACCTGAGAAAACTCAGGTTGTTTTTACAGGAGTTTTTGCCCTGTGCTAAAGTAATTGGCGGAAATCAGACTAACCTTAGTTTTCAGTTTTTACCAGAGTTTTCTCAGGTAAAAAGTTTTATGCAACAGGCTTCAGAAAGTAATCTTTTAAGGACTGCATTTAGTGACTCATGAATAGAATATATATCTCACGAACTATATAATGAGAGCGCGAACAGCAAGCTTAAAATTTGTGATATTCCAACCTGAAAACTGGACATTTCATACTTCTTTTTTGTAACCAGGAATAGAATGAGTTCCTCAATAAACAATGCGAGCGAGAAACGTGAGCCAAATTTTTCCGATTTTCCAACCTGAAAACTGGACATTCTATAGCATTCTTGTAAAAAAAATAATAATAGCTGGGAGAATAGTTTTCAGAACTGAAGTGGCTTCCCTGGGTAAATGATATCTATATCAATATCATCATTCTAGGCCCACATGAAATTTCCAAAAGTTTGAGCACGTGATTCGCTCGCAACATCTCACAAGGATGCCCTTTTCACAGTATTGACCAAAAAGGTGAATTTTACATCTTCAGATTTGACTTTTTCCCCCAAACCGCTTGCTCTCTACGCTCGCAGAAATGAAACGTAAATATATAACTTTAGCATGTTTAGTGATCACTTAAAAAATTGTGCTCAATTTAGTTACTACAAAAACACACAACCTCTTTACACAGATGATAATCTAATGGTGAAAATATCCGTTTGCACCAAATTGCCCCTATTGGCCCCTTTTTTTTTACTTTGCCCCCCCCCCAAAAAAAAAAAATACGTTCCACCGCCATTGGCTAAAACACGCATCGTCTTCATGGCTAACTGCAAAAAGTTCTTAAAATGTCCCCTTTAGATCAGATCAGAGCTTATATATTTAAAAATTCTGTTCGCGCTTCTTGCTAGCAGTTATTATCTAAATTTAGTTACATAGGCATCTCGCTTTGAACATCGCAAACATATTGCCCATCATATTAACAAAAATATAGCTCGCGCTCGCATTATTTAAAAAGGGTTTATCATGTTATTACATATTTACTTTATTTTATAAGGATAAAGATAATTATTGACTGTTAGGACTACCCTTTCAAAGAAACAAACAAAAATCAACTTTAAACTGCCGATCAAGGAAAATATGGCTAAAAAAAAATCCCCCCCCCCCCCCTCTATTTGACGAAAGTTGGATCCGCCGGGAGGGAGGCAGGGGGCATCAAAAATGGAATAAAAAACAGGGGAATTAATATTTTCCAAAATGGGAAAGTTCCTTTTTCAAAAATAAATATGCCGTTTTTCATGTTTTTTCGAAATAAAATACTCTTTTTAAAGTATACAAGTTAAGTTAAGTTTTCAGGCTGGAATATTGAAAAATTTCAGCTTGCGCTTCGCACTCTCATTCGATTGGTGAAATATGCATCCTAAAGAGGTCACTAAATGCTTTCTTTAACAGGTTCCTTTTCTGGTCAGTATGTTTAAGCTCGCGTTTTGCGCTCGTGTTAATTCTTTAGTTAGATGCACATCTTTTTTAATGACAGCAGAAATCTGCTCGGATTTTTAAAAACTAATTTTCATTTTTTATTGAAATAACCTAAAGTTTAGCTTGTGATTCACGCTCGCAACACCTCGCAATAATGCCATTTTAAGAATAACTGACCACAAAAAAGTTATACAACTTCACCTTTGAATTTGTTTTACCAAGCCGCTCGCTCATTATACTCTCTCCCGAAAAATAAAGCCTAAATATACATTTTGCCATAATAAGAAGTCACTTCAAAAAAGTTATTCTCTACTTAATCACTATCAAACAGACAATGACTTCAAGCAGATGATAATCTTAAGGTGAAAATATCACCACAGTCCCAATTTTGACGTATGAGTTTCATTTTTTGGCTTTACCCCCAACGAAATTTCGTTCGGCCGCCCTTGCCTTCCCATCCTCATATGATAATTGAACGGCAACAGTGTCCCCCGCCCCTCCCCTTGCCTCTGCCTCTGCTTTCCCGGTTTTCATTTTTCGGATTAACGAACCTTATTTTGTTTTCGGATTAACGAACCTTATTTTGTTTTCGGATTAACGAACCTTATTTCGTTTTCGGATTAACGAACCTTCGGAAAAACGAACCTTATTTTGTTTTCGGATTAACGAACCTTATTTCGTTTTCGGATTAACGAACCTTCGGAAAAACGAACCTTATTTTGTTTTCGGATTAACGAACCTTATTTCGTTTTCGGATTAACGAACCTTCGGAAAAACGAACCTTATTTCGTTTTCGGATCAACGAACCTTCGGAATAACGAACCTTTTTTCGTTTTCGGATTAACGAACCTTCGGAACAACGAACCTTATTTCGTTTTCGGATTAACGAACCTTCGGAACAACGAACCTTATTTCGTTTTCGGATTAACGAACCTTCGGAACAACGAACCTTATTTCGTTTTCGGATTATCGAACCTTCGGAATAACGAATCGTCGGAATTACGCCACAAATGTTCGGATTAACGAACCCTTTTTCGTTTTCGGATTAACGAACATCGAGGTATAGGCAATTTACGTGTTTCGGAATTACGAACCTTCGGAATAAAGAACCTTCGGAATTACGAAGCTTCGGAAATACGAAGTGTAACCAAAATTTTTAACTTCTAATTCTGTAAAATCCTCATTAATGATTCCATTAATAGAATCTTCTTTGACATGAGGGATGTTGCCTAATGTTATCTACCCCAGCAGGGCTATTCAGTACCAAGAAGTGCTTCACAAGCAGATCAAAATCAGATTTATGTTCATGCTTAGTGAATGGGGTCCTTCAATAATTTCCTTCTTTTTTTTTGCCCTGCCCGGAGCATTTTGGATCCACGAATGTAGATGGCAGCAGCACAAGACCGTGTTGCTCTCGTCTAAAATTATTATACGGAAAGTTACTCTGCGAATTTTGGGTAAATTTTGTGATTAAAACTCTACTCCGTAGAGCTAGAGGTGGATAAATCAATCCACATCTATACCACCGCAGAGGCGTCGATCCTGGGGGAGGGGGGCAGGGGATCGCCCACCGAAAATAGTTGGGGGGGGGCAAACATAATTCCGCATGTGCACAAATACAATAACATGGTAATGTTACACACAAATCAGCAAACGAGATTGAGCTACACAACTCGTTTTTTTATTTAAAATCGTGCTCAAATTGTCCGCTTTTCTGACAGGAATATAAAATTTTTCAGCTCGTTCTTCGGCGCTCTCGCATCACTTCTGTAGCAAAACGCCATACTCTTCATGATTAAATAGGTGAATAGAATGTTCCATTTCCAGTTCCGAGCCTCAAAAGAACTCCCGCTTCGATTTGCAATAATCTTTTGTTGGATATAATCTTGTTCTTTACTAAAAACGTCCATTAAACTCTCATTTTTTCAGATCGAAATATCAACATTTTAAGCTCGCGCTTCGCACTTGCAGCTATTGTTTTTTTAGATAACCATCTTAATCACTGGTACCAGAAATGCTTAGAATATCAAGCTTTCTGGTCAGAATATAAAGAAATTCATTATGTGTAGTGAGATATGTATCCTCCTTCTGAGTTACTAAACTACAGTCCTAAACCGTAGGCAACTTTTTCCTGTTTTCAAGTCAGTATACTATAAAAATTTCAGCTCGCGCTTCGCGCTCGTATTAATTTGTCGGTGAGATATGTGTCTCTATCTCATGAGTCATATAGATAAATAAATAAATAAATGTGTGTGTGTGTACATATATATAGTTAAACAAAAATTGTATCTCAATTAATATACAAAAATAAGGGCCTCATCGCAATAAACACGATAAAGGGGTTAGTACACGAGATTTTGAAATCGCACGTAACATGCATAATTTGTGCTACTTTTTGCTTGTTTCTTTCTTCAATAATTTTTCAATCTCTTTCATTCTATGTGTTTTAGAAAGATTATATGTTTAAATTGATGTATATTTTCTGTTATAATGAGATATGTTCAAGTGAATTTCAGGGAATGGTCGTACACAGCAAGGTGAGGAAGGGTGGGGCAAATTCCTGATCGACTGTTGTGAAAACACATTTTTTTTCCTTAACATTTCATGAAAACTATGAAAAATGTGCAAATGTGAGATGTGCATCAAATACTTTTATAGCTCGGTCCATTTACTCTATCGTTTTAATTTTTTTCAAAAATATGTTCGAATCTTGCCCTCCCCCGGAAATATTATCCTGCATTTTGAAAAGAGTATTATAATTTGACAGGGTCAGATTTTACCCCTTTTTCAACAATTTATTTTATGGCGCCGATGTAGTTACTGCTTGTTCAGTGATTGCTTTTAAGAATAGACTGGATAAGCATTGGGAGAAGATTGCCTATGACTTTGAGTAATTTTCGTTTCTTGTGTGCTTCCATGGAATTTTTCACTGTCTACGATACCCCTGCCACCCCTCCATGCCAACATAAGTAGCGCATCTAATTTTGTCTGAAGGAGAGCAGCAATAGACATTTCTACTTTGATCGATGAACAGGCTTCGTCCTACTCCTACAACATCGTTGGAGTAAACTAAACTAAACTAAAAATTATGTGCGCCGCTCGGCGGTGCGCCCCCGCGCCGCCCCCCCCCCCCCGGCGACTCCTTCTATACTAAACTCCGAGATTTGATGACGTCTAATTTGCCTGGCCTAGATTTTTAATTGGAATTGTGTCAGGGTTCAGGACTGATGTTCAACTTCACAGTCAACAACGATGATTGTTCAAGGTTAGATTTCAAATTATAAATTTCATTTGACTCTTAAGTCTAAAAACCTTGAATGAACGCGCCGATCCCCGAAATCTGGGTCGAAATATTGCAACTCTGGATGGCGAAAAAAAGAAATCGTTCTGCATCAACGTACCGTACCGTACCGGTAACGTGCGTTAGGTCTGCGGCGAGTGCGCGGGTAACCGGCATCGTTGAACGTTGATCAGCCGGCCGCGTCGCACTATTAAACGTCCGACATTAACGTTAGACGTATCAATAGATTTCTAGTCGCGACATTAGGCCTATATATTCTGATTCTACTGTGCACTTTAAGAGGCTAAACGGCCGTTTTCTTCAATAATGAGTAAAATCGGCCAATTGAGGCAAACTGATTGCAATATCATTATCATATCATTTGGCAAATAATGTCAATGACGTACCGTTTGGAGTTTAGACCTAACGTTAGGCCTAGTCCTCCGACCTAGGCTAGGGCCAGACTTGCACCACCGGCCCGGGGCCGGGGACCTCGACATGTCTTCAGAATGGTCTTCAGACAGTACGGTACTCTACCGTCTACGGTACTGACTGTGTCTGGGCTGCCGCAGTAAGGGCCAGAAATCCCAGAATAGATCATCGTTAGACCGTTTCTCGGGACAAAATTAAAAAATCACTCCGGGAAATCATTCTTGATGAAGTTGAACAAGTTTGCATTGCAAATCATTGCAAATTGTAAATTAATGTTCATTGCATGAGTATGAAGCGTCACCCTAGCTCGCCTCTAGTAACCCTTTTCTCAGGCTCTGGCACTGAGCCCCCCCCCCCCATTTTTAAGGCCTAGGCTATAACGTTACAATCTAACTTAGATCTAACGTTAGGCCTAACGTTAGATCTGCACTCGGACGTTGATCGAGCCGCACTCATCATTTTCCTGGAAAATCGGCCAATTAAGGCAAATTGATTGCAATGTCATATAGGCCTATCGGTTAGCTGCATATAATGCCCATCACCGTGTGGTCCTCCGACCTAGGCTAGATCTAACAGAGTTAATTCTGTTATTTTCTCGGATTTGTCGTATAAAGAGAATTTAGTTTGATGGAAGATCACATCAGACATGGCTTGTAACCATTGTAAACAAACTGAAACTCTAGATCATGTTTCTAAGCACTAGGTAATCTCAACAGGATTGGTATCTAACAAATCGTTAATGTTTGATATTCCTACCCAAAGTTGGACATTCTAAGCACTTTATCTAACCATGAACAGGATCGTCACCTTACTTGATGCGAGCGCGAAGAGTGAGATGAAAACTTTTGATATTTTATAATTCTGACCGAAAATGGGGACTTTTTAAGCACTTTTGGTATAAATCATGAACAGGATGGGCATCTAGCTATAATCATTTGACGCCAGCAAACATGATATTGGCACCCCCATGCAAAACATGAATTTGGTGCCCCCGGTCAAACATTAAATTGGAGCCCCAAAGTTCGAATATAAATTTGGCGTCCCCTATATGTTGAACATGAATTTGGCGCTCCAGAACAAACATCAAATTGGCGCCCCTATGTTTAACATAAATTTGGCGCTCCCTTGGTGGAACATCAATTTGGCTCCCCGATGTAAAAACAAACTTGATATCCCCATAGTTTGAATATCAATTCGGCGCCCCTATATCGAACATCAATTCGGCGCCCCCCCCCCCCCGCTTGGTTGAACATCAATTTGACGCCCCCTATATCGAACTTCAATAGGCGCCCCTAGGTCGAACATCATTCGGCGCCTCTCTCGGCCTCCCCTATATAGGTTGAACTCCAATTCAGTGCCCCTATGTCAAACCTCAATTCGATGCCCCTTGGTCGAATATCAATTCGGCGCTACCGTATGTCGAACATCAGTTCGGTGCCCCTCCTTTTTTCTCCCCTTTTTCTTTACCTCTCTTTTCTTCCTATTTTTGGCGCCCCTTTTTTCGCCTACCCGGGGACCAAAAGGCCCCCAGAATATGCGGATGCACATAGATTCATATATTACTTGCAGTGGTGATATGATTATATAGATGATATTAGGGAGCAACAGATTACAAGGGTTTAGATCTTCTGTACTCAAATTTTATGATAATCGCGTCTTAAACATGTTAAAATATGTTATTTTCGGTATGTAATGTTTAAGCAAACACGATTTTCCTCACAACAAGCTCACATATTTCTTTTGAAGCACTGAGTTTAATTATGAAGATAAATCTTATGGGTGCATTGTTAATTGTTTTGTGCTATAGTATTTCTTTGTTTGTTAAACTATAACGCCCTTTTTATCATTAAAAAATATATTGAGCTATCTGGAAAACAAAATATATGTTTTGTGCTATAGAAGTGTTTCAAGCATCTGCATAAAAAATACTAACCCTTTGACAATAAAGTTTTTTTCATGGGGGCCTGGGGATCATGGCCCCTGGTAGGAAAAAGGGGGCGCAAAAAAGAAGAAGCAAAAAGATGGCACATTCACAAAAGCTTGAGTCGTCCAAAATACTGAAATGTTATTATTAATGTCATTACTAATACTATTATTGTTGTTATTATTATTGTTATTATTATCATTTTTATCATATCATGAAACTTTCCGGGATATCAAGAATTATCATTTAATATTTTCATTTTATTTCCATTCCAACATTAACAATTTGTTTCGTAAAAAAATTTTCATATACAATTTAAACCAGCTAAAAAATATAAATAGCAAATTATTTTGTACAACAAAAATACCCGGTAAATGGTAAAATAAACTAGGATTAATATAGCCCACATATCCACCTTGCTATGTGCTCAAGGCGCTGCTATATTACCCCGGCTAAGCTAGTCTACAAATTCTGGTCGCAAAGCTTGTTTGAGGAATTACTTCCTGTCGGTACCCGTTTGCCTCACCTGGGTTGAGTGCAGCACAATGTGGATAAATTTCTTGCTGAAGGAGAACACGCCAGGGCTTGGAATCGAACATACGTCATTCAGATTGAAAGGCGTTAGTCTCTACTAATGACTTGTCACCACAATCAAGCCTATATTTGCTTATACTCACTTATCTGTGCAAAGTTTTTACTCGTTTATCAGTTTATGGAGTAGAATCAACGATTTTATACACATGGTGGAATTTTTACTATTATTGGATATTTATTTACAATATTGGAAACATATTAACTGGAATTTTGAGTGTATCGTGTTCACGGTGAATTTGAATTTACCTACGTGATCCTTCGCGACTCTTGACTGTAGTCCCATGTATATGGTCAGAAACTTTTTGAGCTCCCGGAAACACGAACTATCATCTTATACTCACCTATTACTTATAAATTTAACTGATTTGCCTTATCTCTTATGAAACGTGATTAAAGCACTCTACAAGAATGACTAAAAATAAATCTGCATCGAAATTTAAACTTGTGCCATGGAACTCCTGGTTCTGACCAATTCAGATGCTAATTACCAAGACATCCGACAATCTCGAGTATAAACATTCTCCTATGTCACATATTAAAACATGATCTAGCTAATACAGCTCTTGATGAAGAATTGATTGACTATCTTACATCTGAATTGGGATTGATTTTTACTCATTTGAACAGAGATATCACTCGTCATTTCAGCATTTTAGCTGTCAAAAATGGCTGCCATGATATCAGCAACACTATACATGAGCCGACTTTTAATGACATGCAAACGGATTCCCCGAGTTATCATATTAGTGATTCGTATGCAAATCTTGTTGACAAAAGCAGCCAAACAGAGCTTTGTCCCAAGTTCAACACCCCCGACGCTGAGTCACGAGGAAACCCCAATCACCAAGACAATAGATGTTTATTGTATTCGGTCAAACATGATTCACCCTCTCAGATTACGTTGTCGAAGGATCCCCCCTCTGTTCAGTTGCATGTGAATGTTTTTTTGTCCACCTCACCCTTATGTGTAAAGCAAAGTACAACCTCTTGTACAGACCCTGAACTGCACTTGAAACTGGATAATCTTTCAAAAGAATTCAAAGACTTGCAATTGAAGGTTAACGAGCTTTTAATTGGGCTGCGTCCGGCAGATAGTCCTACCCAAACCAGTATCACCCCCATAGTGGTCACCCCGGTACATGATAATACCCTGCATGCTAAATGTGATATCGATGAACAACTAATTGAATACAGGAACAGACAAAAACTAACATACATGGAAGTGTCTCGTAGAAATTACGATGATACTGTTCAATCGAACCGACCCATTACAAATACAAATGAAACTACTATTGTGATAGGGGAGTCTACAGGTAGCAACCTCATTCAACCGGAGACAGTTGACAACAGAACCACTGATAGGACATCTTTTGATCGTCAGTTTGCTGAATATCGCAATAAACAGAAGCAAGCATTCGGGTCAAAACAAGAATTTCCAATACAAAGAACTGAATCTCATAATATAAATTATGATGTCGAACCAAATGACAACAAACATGACAAAGCCCAAGTCCGTCTCGTTGGAGATTCAATGTTAAGACGTATTAAACCCTCGAAACTTTCAAAACGAACTATAGTGAAATGTAAAACACTCCCAGGCGCCAAAATAGAGGACGCGTACGAAGTCATTGATGGACTCGCAAAACGATTCAACCCGGAGGAAGTGATAGTTCACCTCGGCACCAACAACCTGATCAATGATAATGAGGATGAAATTGTTGCAAAATTGTCTTCACTCTGTGATGAAATTGTCTTCCAAACTGACGTCAAATCGGTTACTGTATCAACAATAATCCACCGACAAAACGAATCTCCCGAAGACCGAGCCTTCCTAAAGAGAGTTAACGCCCGCACAAAACTTTTGGCCAATGAGCGCGGTCTGTCGATTATTGACAATGATGATATCCGCCCCGATGTTCACCTGTCGCTAGATGGCGTACACTTGAATAGAACCGGAGTTATTGCTTTTACACAGAACATCATACAACACATCCGGTCAGATACACATTTTAACACACAGCGTTCTTTTCAGAATCGTCAACCAAGCAATCACCGACGAAGACCGAGAGGAGCAGTGTTTCCACGCGATTGGATGGGAACCTTGGAGAATCCGAGAGGATTTCCAGATGTGGATCAGTTTTATTAAACACAAAAACCTTTGAAAATCACGACGAATACTATGACCTGGAAAATGGATACATCCAGCCATTTAGTGAAAAGGGTCTGAAAATATGTCAAATGAATATAAATTCACTGCCAAGCAAAATGGATGATTTAAAATATATTCTTAAATACAACCCGTTCGATATTGTAGCATTAACAGAGACTCACTGTGACGAATCTATATTAGACGCTGAATTATTAATAGAAGACTACAACATCATTCGTAATGATAGAACTAGACATGGAGGAGGAGTTGCTCTATGTAAGAAGAGACATTCCCTATACTAGGGTATATTACGAAAATGAACTCGAGACTGTATCTATAAAAGTTAACATATCCAGGAATGAAACTCTTCTTATTTGTGTAATATGCCGACCACCTAATGTTCCAATTGATTATTTTGACAAAATTACTGAACTGATAGAAAATACGATCAACGACAATATTGAAATGATTCTAGTAGGTGATTTTAACTGTGATCTAAGTCATGGAAAACAAAACTTTGATTCAAAACATCTGTTATCCATGATGACCGGTTTATTATTCACGCAATTGATTAATGTTCCTACTAGAGTAACCATATCATCAAAATCAATAATAGATCATATTTATACTACCAATCCTGATAAACATATAAAAACCGGTGTTTGTAAAACTTTTCTTAGCGATCACTATTTAACCTTTACAATTTATGGCGAAATTCCCTATAAGCAATTGGAAAACGTTATAACCTGGCGAGATTTCTCACATTTTGATTACGAAGGGTTTGTAATGGCGCTTTCACATAAACCTTTCGATTCTATATTTCAAATTACTGATGTAAATGTAGCATGGGAGAAATGGTATGATATGCTAATGGAATTTGTAAATAAGTTCACACCTCTTAAAAGCAAACGTATGCGTAAAGATCCCTGCCCATGGGTTACCGGCGACACGATAGAGTTAATGAATACACGTGATTATTGCCATAGGAAAGCTATACAATCCAATTGTGATGTGATGTGGAATGCGTACAAATATTACAGAAATTTGGTCAATAGAATTGTTAAGCAACAAAAGAAAGCATATATTGACAACATACTCCAGGCGAATGCTGGTAATCCCAGTGCTTTATGGAAAACTTTAAAGAATTTAACAAATACAAATGTATGTAAAAGCATAACGTTAGAAGAATCGGGAAATAAAGTCACCGATTCAGGCGAAGTTGCTAACATTCTAAGTAACTATTTTAATAGCTCTATAAAAACCCTAACTGATAAATTTAAAACAAACGAAAAAAATGTCTCTTCAATGGGCAATCAAGCTGAGCACAGTATGGCATCACGTTTGGATTTATTTGATCTACCAACTATTGACAGAGAATTTGTTAAGAAAGAAATTAATGATTTCCCGATTACCAAGGCTACCGGCAATGATGGAATAAGTGTAAAGATTTTGAAAAATATTTGCAATATAAACATTGTCATCGACTCTTTAACATATATATATAATCTCTCGCTGACAACTGGTGTTGTACCTGCTGCATGGAAGATAGCTAGGATACAACCTATCTTCAAGAGTGGAAATAAATTTCATGCATGTAATTATAGGCCTATAGCTATCCTTCCCATATTGTCTAAAATAATTGAAAAGGCAGTTCACAAGAACCTTTTAGAACATTTGTCGGAAAATAGTCTACTAAATTCTAAACAGTTTGGGTTTCGACCCAAACATTCATGTGAGACTGCCCTCATCTGTATGGTCGATGAATTGACAAACAATGTTGATAAAGGGTATTTGAATGGCTTAGCACTGATTGATTTACGCAAAGCATTTGATATGGTTGATCACCAAATTCTTATTGGTAAATTGGCTAAATGCGGTTGTTCTGATAAATGTCTTACATGGTTTAAGTCATATCTTAATGAAAGAAAACAATATGTCAAAATCCAAAATACAAAGTCAAATGTCATGGATGTCAGCACAGGAGTTGCTCAAGGATCAATTCTTGGGCCCCTCCTCTTTACAATTATGATCAATGATCTTCCCAATTATATAAGTAAGGGAAATGTTTATATGTATGCGGATGACACGACGATCTCCGTCTTTGGAAACACTCCATCAGAAGTAGAATTCCAACTCAATAATGTAATGCATGAAGTAAATGAATGGGTTGATAGCAATAAACTGATTCTAAATCCAGATAAATCCAAAGTAATGATAATAGGTTCCAGACAAAAATTAAGTAGATTCCCAAACATAAAGTTACAGGTAATATTGAACGATAATCCAGTCGAATATGTCGAAGAATGCAGATGTTTGGGTGTTACAATTGACTCGCATCTTGATTTTAAAGCTCACATAGAAAACATTGCTCTAACTGTTAGACAAAAACTAGGTGTAATACGAAGATTGAAGATGTTCTTCTCTACTAAACAATTGTCTGATATATATTGGGGTTACATTATTCCTCACATACTTTATTGTTGTAATGTGTGGTCACAAAGAAGTATAGGAAATTTTAATATTTTGAATAAACTACACAAACGAGCTGGTTATATTGTCTCAAGAAAGTCTTGGGATACTCGATCATTAGTTGTTTTTAAAGAGCTGAGTTGGCCAACTCTCGATAAACTGTTCTGGAAGACAACATGCTGTCTAATGTATAAATGTATCAACAAATTAACGCCTGAGATTATGTCTAACAAATTCATATTTACTGATGAAATCTCATTACGAACAACTCGTAATTCTGAAAGGATGATGTTACGTTTACCCAAATGTAAAACTGAATTTTATAGGAAATCATTTATTTATTCAGGTAGTCAAATTTGGAATGATCTGCCGATTGTAATCAAACAAGCCCAAAGCTTAGCAATTTTCAATAGAGCTTTAAAAGATTTTCTCACGTGATGACACACTCAATATCCACGTTTTGTTTATACACCTAATGCCATGAACCCATGTTTTAATTGTATTATGTTTTAAGCTATAATTTATGCTATAATGTATACAATTTATTTGTGTGTCCAAGTGAAGAGGTGAGGGTGTGTATGGGTATGTGCACACTGTGTGGAATGGGGTGCTGGTTGGCGCTTGCAGTGCAAGTGTAGTGGCTGTGCTGCTGGTGCTCATTTTCTGGTTTAAATTAGAAAACCGGCACTCGTGGTGCAGTCGCTGTACAGCACTGTTTGTGCTAAATTAGCATTTTATTTTTTACAGTGTATACAAATATGTGTGAGTGTGTGTGTGTGTGGGGGGGGGTGGGGGTGGAATGTGTGTACGAATGTCTTTGGCTGTAGGTGACCCGTGGGTATGTATTGAGGGTGTATGCATGAGTAGTTCAAATGTGTAGAGATAAGTATTGTAATCTGTAGCTGCATTGTTATTTGCTTTGTTTACGATCACCTTTCTAACTTTTAACTGTTAAATTTGACCTTATTCTTTAATTGTATAACATTTTGAGTTAGTTCTTAGTATACATAAGTTCGTATTTATAATTTTGTTATATCTGTATATATTATGTGTATCTACTATGTAATTAAAGGGCCCCAACGAAAACCAGTGTTTGTACTGATTGGGCCACCCTTTTTAAATATGTGAAATAAATAAATAAATAAATAAAAAATACCACTAGACCACGACGCCCCACCCTACAGTCAAAGTTATCATAACCTATTCGCTAGCTAGGAGGATAAAGCTGGGAAACAGATATGTCACATTTGTAATATAGATCTCATACTGGAAAACGTGATTCTATCATTTAATTCAAGATTGGAACAAAGAAACCATTAAGGTAAGCATTCACTATTGACGGTCACTCATAACTGAAGGGGTCTGATTATACACCTTAACATTAAACGGAACCGATATGCATCTATCTTATCTTAAAGTTCGAAGCTTAAAATAGCGAAGGTCTTGTAATGATTACGATGGTCTTAATAAATTGATTTTTTTTTAATATTGAGGTTTAAAGATCAGGCGGTATGTAATCCAAGTTATATTTTGTTGTAATTTTGAGAGTGGAAGGTTCGTCTGGAAAAAGACATCACTTCAAAGACTGCTAAGAAACGGAACCCGCCTTGCCGATGCCCTATTCGGCGGTACACACAGGCTGCAACCATTGCAGGTGTTTTTCCCCGTGTCGTCTAGAAAAGTTAAATAGCCTGTGGCGAAACAACCGAAATACGTAAAACACATGCTGTAATATATCAACCAATATGCCTCCGAAAATCTGTTCTCAAGCATTCAAAAAGAGAATCCAAGCATGAAAGTATGCATCAGTGAAGGAGACCTAGTCCCACAATCAACACAAAGATTCAAAATTCCAAAGCTACTCGATTATGTCAATCCTTTTTTCCAATAATCAAAAGGTAGGCCTCCGAAAAACTTACTCAAGTGTACAATGTTTTTGTTTGATACCTCGAGATATCCAGAAAGCTTTAATCGCAAATCGACTCAGGAAAAAAAAAAATCAGTAACCACTGGTGTATAATGGGGAAGGACTGCCCCCCCCCCAAAAAAAAGAGAAAATGTTCATGACCAACAAAAAGAAAAAGGAAACGAAGGGGGGAAGGTTGAAATATATTAATTCCTTATTATTACGTCAAAATCTTTTACAAAATTTTCATTAAAAAATTCAGTATTATCGTTCGCTCGATCTACAATCTCGGGAAAATTATGCCGATACGCCTTGCGTGGTGCCTAACGACATCGAGCCGATGAAACTAATGTGAGATGGGTGTGTCGACAAATGTCGACAAAGATAAACTTAGACTATAAAGTTGGAAGGATCTAATTCCAACAATGTATCAATCAAATCATGGACTTGTAGGTACATTATCAAATTCGAGGTGAATAGAATCCATCTCAGTCATGTTGGAGAGTATACTAAACGGAGAAGTCAAACGACTCAAGGGACAACACTACTATTATCAACACCTTGTCAAATTGATTAGAAGTAAAAAGCGCCAGCTGTCGGCATAGCAAGACTTGTAATGCTTGCAACAAGGCACAGCGCGAGAGGCCGATTTAGAATTTGTTTTCACAGAACAAGAGAACAAATGTAAGAGTGCTTAATAAGCAAAGTAAGGAGTTATAATTATGTCTAATAAAAAACAACATTAATGGCAGGGGGTGGGGCATAACGTTGTGGTATACAAGTCTAGATGTAAGACCAAAAGGGACCAAACTACATTTTTTATGATTCCCTATATATATGTATATATATATATATAATATATATATATATATATAAATGTATATATATATATATATATATATTTATATATATATATATATATATATATATATATATATATATATATATATATATATATATATATATATATATATATATATATATATATATATATATATATATATATATATATATATATACATATATTCATATATTCTCTGGGAATTCTATTTCTATTCTCTATACTTTTAAATGCTTAATGTACTCCAACACAATTGTAGTGGCGGTTACATGCTATACACTTTGCAGGCCAATTCATAACATGGCTAAAATAGACTTTGACAGTGTTGTGGCAAGGGCGATAATTGATTATAACGATATCAATCAAGCGTCGGCATATTCTGTCGATAATAATGGATGAACATATAGGTGCAAGTATTCCGCCGGGGCGGCATAACATTATTGTATATTCCACATATACATGTAGATGTAAGATAAAATACAGAACATGGAGACCTACATCCTCCCTCACCCCTGAACATTTTGATCAAAATTTGAATATATTCGTCATAAACATTTACGTATTACCTCTATAATTTATAAAAGCTATCATGAAAATATCGTCGAGGGCAGTAGTATGACCGCAAGTTCCTAACTCATTTGACCGTCTTCTTCTCGTTACTCTGTATATGGACTTTTAATTGAACGACCGTCTCTCCTGCATCCACCCCCTTTAAACATGTGAATAACAACAACAACAACAGCGCTAATACGACCTATATGCGCGAGGTTACTGTAACTTTGCACACGACTAGCATATTGCAAGCTATCTAATGATTACAATACGTCGTGTTCCAATCAATATTAATCGATAGATCAGAGCCTTCTTATGGCTGAGTGCGAATGCATTGCTTCAATCCCTATAAACTCACACTACGAACGTGTATGAAGGCAGTTTTGAAGTCCGGGGTTTAGGCAAGACTTTCAACAAAAACAGCAAGAAAGGTATGTTTGGAAACCTAAATATCGGGAATAATCACAATAATTTTGTTGAGTCTTTTGTCTGTAATGTCATATAAGTTTATTAGAATGCTTGATGAGTTGATTTGATGTTCTATTATATCCCTCTAGAAATTTGTAGGTATTGCTAGAACCACAATCGGCTTGTGCACAGATGTGTTGAACACGTCTATTTTATTAGTTCATTTCTAACTATTATCGTTTTGTTGCTTTTGTTGTTACTGCTGCTGTTGTTGCAAGCAATCCCAGTTTGTTCGGTAAGTAGGCATCAAGTATAAACTTAGCCGGGAATTATGCACTGATGTTATGATTATATTAAGGTAGTTATATACCATTTTTCCCTCATGCCTATCAGATCAAAAGACGAGGCTGTCAAATTATTATGAAAACATTCGAAATAACTTGCTATTTTCATTTTTTTTTAAATCTGTAACTCGTTTTATTTGAAATCGCAAATCTCACGTGTACCTTGACCAATTGGCATTGTTAGCCTCCAAACCAAACCAAACCTTTATATGCGACTAGTAACCCTGAATAATTAGCTATCGTAATGAAACAAAACAAAAAGATATATATCTTACAGTCTGTTCATTATCGAGACAAATAATCGCCTTATACCCCAAGGTTTGACCTGCTACTGATTAGCTAAAGTGCACTTAGAACGACAGTAGCACACTCGTGCTCACTCGCATAATCGGTTTATAATAATACGGACGCCATAAAGACAGTTATCCATTGGTGTTTGAGCGTCCGACGAACATTTTTTTCTTGAATCTTATTCATGAAAATCTTATTGCTATGCATTTTAATTTGAAGTCAATTTTGAGGAATACATGCGAATGTTGGACAATCTGCATGTAAGTATATCTCTGTCTAGTATAAAGAATGTCTATGATAAGGGTTCTACATTGGAATTATATTTTCAGCTTACTGAACACGCTAAATTTATCTTCATTGTTCAATCATGAATGTATTACAAGGTAACTTACATTATGTATTAATTTTGTAAGTGATCGAGGAAACATATTTTCGGGCTTTATATCTAGTAATTAAAGTAAAGTTTAAAGGGGTACTCCGGGCTGAAAATAATTATATCTAAAACTAAGTAAAGTAAAATTAACTGAGTAAAATGGTAAGAATTAATCAGGATCTTTTTACAAATAACGAAGTTATTACATTTTAATAATCAGTAATGTTTTTTTAAAACAGTTATAAGCACGCATTCATTAGGTGGGCTGATGATGTCACATCCCCGCTTTCCTTATGTTATTACAAGTCATGTGCAAATGATAACTATGTCTCCCGTATAATAAAATAAGTGACAACAAAATCAGTTGACAATCCAATTTGTTTAATTCTTGGGGACAAAATTTGAATAAACATAATTTCATATAACAGCAAGTAGGTATATGGCATCATTTAGTTTGCTCATTGAATATTTATGAAGACATGCATAGAACTGTTTCACCGAAATAATGCAAATCTTTCAAATGCCATAACTTTGTTATTCCTAGTCCGATTTTGACCAATTTTTCATTTTATTGTTTGTCTGATTTTTCTTTTTCTGTTCAAATCATATTAGTTTAACCTGGAGTACCCCTTCAATGAAGAATGCATGAGAAACACGTAAAACACGTATATTGTTTGCGCGGGCGTCCGGGGGGGGGGGGGCTTCTCGAATACCTGCGTGCCACGCCAAAGTCGAAAATAAGGGATTCTGGAACTGAAACTTTTTCTTAAAATGGGGGTCTCCGGAACGGCTCTAGATCAACGATTGTTAGAAAATGGGGGTTCGCTTCCGGCGCGGCCCACTGGCGCCCATCGGCTGAGCAGTTCATGATGAACGTTTAGTTAAGGGTCTCCAGAACGGAAAGAAACCTATAATTTCCATGGCTTTCTAACTTGGTGATGCTCTGGAACAGAAAAATAGGCTAAAAATGGGGGTCTCGACCGCGGCACATACTAATCAAACATTTATACTAAGTACCCCCCCTTGGGGTGGGGGTACATTGAGATGAAAAAACAATGAATGCATATATGTATTTCACTTTAAAAATTGATGGAAATGATACCACTCTTACTCTAATCATGCTAACGTTGGTTTCATTTTTTTTTCTGTATAAAAAGTCATGACATATACATAATGCGGATCTGTTGTTATATACGTTATACTCTGATAGGTTGCGTTTTTCATGCACTCTTTTATACTTTCAAATGCAAACCACATTTCTAGTCTCTCTTATTTTCAATGAAAAGGTTCTTTCTTTCAACTTGGTTTATATATAGATAATTCCCGGTATTTATTTACTATAGGCCCTATACATGTACATAGTCGGAAAAGTGTATGATGGTTGTATATACTTTTTATGTTATGAAAGGCGCCTTTTAGCTACATGTTTTCAGAAGTCAATAGCACTGACAGTGACTCACAACTTGTATGGTTTGTCGTCATGATTGGGTAATATATATTGGAATGATAATAGAATGCTCTGGCAGCTAAGTTTAAATAGGTTCTATTTGTAAGTTATAAAGTAATGTCTTCTTCAATTCCCCTCGTACATCGTAGTAATCCACAAGTTTCGTCTGATGAAATCGTGTTGTTAATTGTATTTGTATTTAAGTGATCGGGCTTAATTGCTCTGCTGCCCAGCCATCATTGACCAAGATGGGTCCTAATCATGTTGTATATGTATATCATGTTGCAATTGCTGATACACAAGCACCAATTTCACACATGAGTACACCCTCACTCACCACTTGCACACTCGCAGATGACCTCTCCCAAATTTCCGGTACTTTACATTTTGACCCCCTCTGTTCGAATCACACACTTATACCCAAAACATTACAATTCAGAATACACAAGATAGTATTACACTCCCCAAGAATTTAACAGCGAATTTAATAATATTCCAGATAATATTTCACTTTTTTAAGAAGTCTAAATAGGAACTTTGAATAATTAGCGAGGTTAGCCTTATCCACACAACAAACAACTTTCCATTTTCCGTAGTTGGCTTATAAGCAAAACATAGCTACATGATAATTTTCCAGGGCTCCGTAACACAAAGGTTTGCGATGAATTGCAAATATAAAAGAACCGCACTGATTGGTCACTGGTCAATATTTTAACACAAATGCTCGTGTAACATTGATATTGATTGGTCACTTCATTTAGCGATTGGTCGCTAATCTTTGTGTTACAGAGCCGAGATATATTTAATTTACCAAATTAATTCACCCTCTTGCTAGCCCTGTCACCCACATATTCAAAAACTCTATATCTCAAGGTATTTTCCAAGATTCATTTAAGATACAGCAAAAGTCAATCCAATTTAAAAAGACAATCCTCACGAAATAACTCATTATCGTCCGATATTCCTACTCCCAACTATAGAAAATTCTAAATTCTAAAATTCTAGAGAAAAAATCACACAAGACTTAACAAATTTATTGAAAAACACAAAATCTTAAATTCGAATCAATATGGTTTTAGGAAAAATTATTCAACAGATTAAGCATTACTTCAAATTTATGACAAAATAACAAATGCAATAGCAAATAAAGAACACGTAATTGGTATTTTTGTGATCTTAATAAAGCATTTGACACCCTTAAGCACTATATTTTACTTTCTAAACTCAACCATTTTGGAATATGATGTCAATCTATTTCGGTTTAAAGATTACTTAAATAATAGAAGGCGATATGTAACTTCTAACAATAATGATTCTGATGCTCTTTTAGTTCGTTGCGGTGTTCCTAAAGGTTCCATTTTCGACTCACTTTTATTTTTACTTTATGTTAATGACATAAACAAAACAATGAAAACATCATCCATTTTGTCATTCGTTTTATTTGCTGACGACACAAACATATTTTATTCACACAAAGACATTAATTCATTAAACAGTATCGTAAATCTTGAAATCAACAGCGTATTGTTGACATAATCAAAACCTCATCCATTTTCTCATTTGTTTTATTTGCTGACGACACAAACATATATTATTCACACAAAGACATTAATTCATTAAAAAAATTCGTAAATCTTGAAATCAACATCGTATCAAAGTGGTTCAAAGCCGATAAACTTTCCCTGAATACAAAATATACATATTTTACGTATTTTAGACATCGTTCCCATAACAATAACGCACCGATTTACATTAATATTGACGGCACACCATATAAAAGAAATTAAAAATAGTTAGGTATTATCATGGATGAAATTTTGACTTAGAACGAACACAGACATCGTGTTACAATATGCATTTCAAAAAGTATTTGGATAATTTCCGAGTTAAATTTTCTTCTTCCTCATAAAACTATATTCTTATATACAATTCTTTAGTCCTCCCTTATATTACATACTGTAATGCCGTCTTGACAAAAAGGATCACATTACCTGGCTCGTGCACACCGACCCCCTGTTTCATGAACTTTCATGAAACGTTAAATTTTTTTTGATATAGACAGATAGATATGATTCTAATAGCTATCGTTATGTTCAAAAGTATATTAATAATCTACTTCCTCCATCATTAATATAGTTATGTTTAGGCTTAACCATGTTAACAGTTTCGTCCATTCCTACCCAACCCGCATATCTGGAAACATGCAACCATCTCAATAACCGATACTCCCAAATTATTAATAACCCATGAATTTATTGGACGTGCATTATGGTTCCGATATTTGGAACAATTTTCCAGACAATAATAAATCATGCTCAATAATATACTCATTAAAAGCTTCTATTTAATGAAAAACCATCGAATCATATGCATCTCCCTCTTCAAGTTAATAATTCAACTGCCCTCTACTTCTGCACCTGCATTGGACCCACTTGACCAATGTAGAAACACAAAGTCATGTATCTTTTACGATGCCGCCATCATTATCAAGCTCGCTCACGATGGTGGTCTTCTGCATTCCATTAAATTACGATTTCGTTAAATGAACAATATGTTTATATACAGGGGCCGCGGAACCGGGCTGAAGCACCCCCCCCCCCCCACACACACTTTTTTTTCAAAATCGTGTACAAAAACGTAAAAATGGCCATCTGAATGTGATTTTTTGCATGGTCAGCCCCCCCCCACTTTCCATTTTGAAAAGCATTCCGCGGCCCCTATTATATTATTTATTGTCATTGCTTATTTGAAGACCACAGTATTGTTAATATTTGTATATATTGCATATCTCTGATGTGAATGCAGAAATAAAATTAAAATCAAATCAAATCGAATATGTTCAATTACATTTTGTAGACAATCATTGTATTAGTACATGATTTAAGAATATAGAAAAGTTCGGAGGGGAATGCTTTCTATCATTGCAGAGTATTTTTAAAGCTGGTCTTTTTCACTTTAACTTTACTGTACTACTGTCTAATTGACTTGACATGGTATTGTGACCTTGGAACGAGTTTTTGACTGAAGGTGCTGATGTGATTTTTTTTTAATGAAGGTCATTTTGCTACATTTACCCATTTTTACAAGTCTTTAATACATGGGGTGCTGCCTATATGGCATATATGGAGAATAATACACGAAGTTAAGGTAATCACCTCCAGCACCACTGCTTTCCGGGTCCATGACAAGGTATTATGCTTTTCTTGTATTTACAATGTTAACTAGACTTTGATCAGTCTTTTAATGTTTGTCCAATATATTGTCCAATATTCTGCACATGGAGCAAACTTCTGACACTTTTTTCTATTCATGCGCCCCCTTCGTGATACATTTCCTTCCAAATAATATTTTAATATTTGGCATTACACTTTATTTATATAGTGCATAATTGCACATTATTGCAAAATAAAATGTAATTTTTATTTGTACTTCAGTGTTGAATACAAATACTTCGTGTTACACGCTTCTTGGGCAACACGAAGTTGAAATAAGAGGCATAAAGGAAAGCGTAAAGTGTCTTTGTCCTATGATGTAAAAAAAAAACCCAACTACTTTCATATTACATATATCCCGGCTTATTGAAATTATCAGTTTCGAAATACTCCATCTTTCAGGGAGGGGGGGGGGCATCCGAGGTGATAATTGCACAGGAATTAACGTTGATAGTGAATACAAACTAGATAATAATTTACGGGTGTGACTTTCAAACATAATGTCTTTATCTTAATTGTTTGAATCCCTTTTGATTTTGATTTAAGATTCGGCTTAATTGTATTTTACACTTCGTTGTTATTTGGTTTGCCTTTATCAATTGAACATGCTGTATATAAAACTCAATGTTTACAACTATTTCAATGATTATAGATCCCTTGTGCAGTTTTAAAAAATATGCCTTTTGACCAACAATCCTGTTAGTATACTCACTTCAAAAAGTTCCATATTAGCTGAGAGCTGAGAGATTTCATACTAGATTTCATGCCAAATTTCATGCTTGATAAAGTTCTTATGATAGTCTGTGTATCAGCATAATATAGCGTGTGGTCAATGTTTCGATCCTGCCGGAAATTGTGCATCATATCTTTTACCGGTATGTATGCAAGTCATTTTGTGTCTGGGAAATCTCCATGTGTTTTTTCAGGATCTGTGTTGACTAGGCCAGTCCCATATTGATATTTTCGTGCTGTGTCACTTTGGAAGGCTGTCTCTAATTGAAGAACCGGTAAGTTGGCAGTTGCGCGGCCCATCCCACTTTCAATTATATCATTACGTAATTCCAAACAACATGTCTAAGATCCACCAGATCGAGGGGCCGCTTGCACTCAGCTGATCCGTGTACCCCACCCTCTGCTCCATCGTTGAATGGATCTAAACAAAGCCCAGCGTACCTAGATCGTATTGATACAGTCGTTCAAAGAGCGGTGGCCGTGGCAATGGAACGCGAGAGACAAAAACTCAATGATGACATGGATAAGATGACGCCAGTGTGTCTTGAGTGATTATAATATCGCGGATTTGATTCTTGATTTTGATAACGAAATCAGTGAATTTGCTGATCTCCAATAGATTGGTTGTAAGCACTAATGAACGCAGTCATAGCATGTTTTCTAACAAGTTCATTGATTATAATAGTTTCTTCTATAAATGACAACATTGTTAATAGATGTACTTCTTTAAAATTTCTGGGTGTGACTATTGATAGTATAGGTTATCATTTAATGAAAACATTGATATCATCTGCATGAAAATTTCGAAAAAATGCAGGTATCCTAAACATTCATTTTTTTCAACCAAAAAAAAATATAAAAATGATATATATAATTCTATCATTTCACCATATTTTCGATACTGCAGCATTCCCTGGACTTCCTGTACTTCATATTCAATGTAACGTTTATACCGGCTACAAAAAAGAGCAGCGAGAGTCATTACATATGCTAATTTTCTTGCCTAATCCAAGCCGATGTTTAGTCAATTAAATTTGTTGAATGTATATGATTTCTCCGATTATGAAATTGCAACAACAAAAAAATATGTATTTAATTTACAAAAGCTATATTCCTAACAATATCTCAGAAATATTTTGTTACAATGCCGATGTTCCCATACTTGCCAACCTAGAAGAAAACAAAAGCGGTAGACTCGGCGAGGGAGCAGAGCGACCGAGCGGGGGAGGGTCTGGGAGAGAGGCTTGCCCCCTGAAGGGCTAGAGACATTTTATATAAATTTTGAAATATATTTGATACATTTTTAAGCACTATCAGATCTGAATTTAATGTGCTATTTTAATCATGATATACCCCTAACTAGTGAATGGTGTATACTTCTAATAGGCCTATAGGCATTTGTAACAAAGTGATAGATCTATATAGTTTGAAATCAGAGTGATCAGTCTAACAGTCGTTTAATAAAATATTACATCTTTTTATATTTTGTTATTTATCTAAGCATTTAAGAAACCTTTGTCTTCACGCTCTTTAAATTCAAAAGTAATTATGTCAATTAAAACAATATCAGTCGCATGTCAAGTTTGATTTCTGTCTTTTGAACTGACAAAGTACTCTATTACAGTGCTACTATTTGTCATGCTGGCAATTTCTCTCATTTAACGGAAAATAGACAATTTCTATAAGATTTTTGTTTATCCTGATTTAACGTGGAAACATGGAAGTGAATAACAATCTTAAAGGACAAGTCCATCACCCAAACAAAAAGTTGATTTGAACAAAAAGAGAAAAATCAAACAAGCAGAACACTGAAAAGTTCATTAAAAATCGGATGTAAAATACATGTAAGAATGTAATAATATTTTGAAGTTTTGCTTAGTTTCATAAAACAGTTATATGAAAATCCCCGGGGGAAAATCCTGGTCTCTAAGCAAATGAGCGGACTGACAAAGCCACTCACTATTTCTTTTGCATTTTATTTTGTGAAATAAATGAGTTATACCATTTTTCCTCATGATCCTGTAATAAAACAAAGTTTTATTCCTCCCTGAATACGTGGAATTACCATTGTTTTAACATTGTACGGTAGGGTTCAGTGAACTTATTATAACCCCCTTACTGCATGCTACCCCCCCCCCCCATCCCAGAGCCGGTGAACTACCCATTTTTTTTTTAATTTGTATAAGTTGTAATTTGTAGTCGTAAGTTATTTTGTATAGGATTGATTTATGTTTCCTTTATTTGTTTGTATATTGTATGTTTGTATTTTTTAACGTGTACACTGGACCCCTCAGAAGAACAGCCTGTGGCTAAAGAGGGTCATCCAGCCTACGAGTGGAAAATAAATAAATGTAGAGTCTGTAAAAAAATTGAAATAAAAACAAATTTTGTAATGGAAATATTGGATCAATAGGTATTGTCATGCCGAGGACATTTTTTCAATAGCGCCTTACCCGCCATCATTTACTAGTTCCTTATGAGCCAATGTTTTGCGCATACACAAAATATGAATGACACGTTGTAACTCTCTCGACTGGACCTACATTATTAGCCTTGCCCCCGCCACGCCCACGTCGCGGTAGTATTGGCGGAAGGCGGAGCGCAGTGATGTGCACGCATTATGCGTGACGCATCCGCATATCGTATTACGATCAAAAGTAGATCTTAAGAGGTTTGTAAGCATTATCATAGTCACTGAATCGTGTAGATCTAGGGTTGTCGTTTTTGCGTAAAAATGTATGAAAATCCTTTTGGCTATCAGATATTTAAAAAAGCGGTAGATTCTATCGAAATGAGAATTAAAAAGCGATAGGTGCTCAAAATGCCTGAAAAGCGGTAGGCTACCATAGGCGGATCCGGGGGGGGGTGTCCGAGGCCCCCCCCCCTTTGGCGAAGCAAAACAAATAAAAAAAAGGGAAAGAAAAAAAGATGGGAAGAGAGGGGAAAAAAGAAGGGGAACAAAAGAGGAAAAAAACGAGTGAATAAAATAAGATGAGGGGAAGACTTGGAAAATAATTAAAATCTTTCGTGTCATCACTAAATAAAATTTTCGCGCGCACTCGCATTGCATTTTAGATGATTTACATATCTTGTTCAATATGGAGTTTAGATATTAATATAATACATATATCATCTGGGAAATCGAAATTTTATTATTTTGTGTGATTTACAAATTGATTTTTTTTTAAAGTCCCTTGTAAAAATGTCAGTTTTATGGTCTGAATATCATCATTTCCTGCTCGCGCTGTCCGCTCGCAAATTTTGATTTATCAGGTACCTATTATGTTCGTGTATTCCATGAAGTTTTCAAAATATCCCTTTTCAGGTCTGATTGTCAAAACGTATCAGCTAGCGCTACACGCTCGCATTTTAATTGGCGAGTTATGTATGTCTCGATTATACAACAAACTACTTAAAATCTCTTTTCATGACAGTGTATAAAAAAATTAGGCTCGCAATTTGCGCTCGCATAAATGGTTAATAATGTATTAACTGATGCATCCTAGTTATGATTACAAAGTGATTGAAATGTCCAGTTTTCAGGCCATTATATCATCAGATTTCGCACCCTCATTAGGTATTAATGAATAAGATATTGCCTTTTGTTTCATCTTGAGCTTAGCAAGAGGAATAGGCAGACAGTCTTCATTTTCATATGATGACATGTCCTAAGGACATTATCATTATCCAGTTTCAGATCACAATATCAAAAATTTTCTGCTCGCGCTTTGTACTCTCATTATTAATGTAGAAAGATCCCCTATTATTCTTTCCATGATTTACAAAACATGAATAGAGGTCCCGATTTAAAGTCTGAATTTCGATTTTTTTTTCCGCTCGCACTTCGCGCTCACATCCATTGTTTAGTTTCATAGCTATCTTGTTCACGATTATAAAATATATTTATGTAGAAATGTCAAAAATTTTCAGCTCGCGCTTCGCGCTCGCATGATTGATTGCTGAAATATGCAACGTCTCCATATATGACTAAGTGACAGTCCTTAACAGGTACCTTTTCGATCAGTTCAAAACGCATATGAAAAATTTCTGCTCGCGCTTTACGCTCGCATTATTAATGTAAGGAAGATCCTCAATTATCCTTTTCATGATTTACAAACATTGAATAGAGTCTTGTTCAGTAGGTGTAAATCTTGAAATTTTCCGCTCGCATTAATTGTGTAGTTATATACCTATTCTGTTTAAGTTACAAAAAGTGATTAGAATTTCCATTCTTCGCGTAAAAATGTCAAAAAATTTCTGCTCGCGCTTCGCGCTCGTATTATTTGATTTTTCAAATATGTAACGTCTTTATGGCTAACTGCATACAATCTTTAACAGGTACCTTTTCCATCAGTTCATTTCTACTCGCGCTTCGCGTTCTTAGTAATTATTTAGTTGCATACACATCTTTTTCAGGATAACAAACATTGCCCAGAATGTTCAGATTTTAGGAAAAATACAAAAGGTTTTCAAAAAAATTAGCTCGCGCTTTATGATATTATATATTTATGTTGATTAATAAGAATAAAGCTAAAAAGTTACTATTAGGACTACCCCTTCAAGGAAACCAAATATCATCTTCGAGCGGCCGATCGAGGAAAATTCCCCCCCCCTTACTGGCGAAGGCTGGATGGCGCCCCTGGACTACCGCCAAAAGCGGTATATATATATATATATTTTTTTTTTTTTACAAAGGACCAATTATCTAGAACAAGTTACCATTTTCTGATAAATCTAGTCCAACATTACGTGTTTTTAAAAGGAGTTTAAAAACCCAACTTCTCAATAAATATTCAAATAATGTATGATCAGGTTTCTTTTCTTCCCCCTTTATTTTAAAGTGATTACTGTTGATATATATATAGTGTTAACATTAATATTTTCCCATTTTATGTTTAAAGTTTATATCTAGTATTCAGTATTTATTATAATATTACGTTATCAGCATAAATTCCTGTAACCCCAAACTAAATTTATTGCGTGATCAATCAGTACATGCTTATCAGGGGGTAAATGGACTTATTCCTGCAGATATTCCACGGAGTGGCACAAAATGAACCTTTCTCTGGCATGTGGACAACACGCATGTTTGACTGAAGTTTGTGGGACCCACTATCGTCTGCATGTTTCATGGTTGAGATTGCTTCGTATATACGATGCATGTAATATGCATGCAGGCAAGGCACATATACACCGGGCGGGAACAGTCCTTTCTCGTCTCTTTTCGTTGCAAAGTCACACAACACATTACCGAGCCGATGATGCATCTCTCCATCTCTCTTTCTTTCCCCCTTTCTCTCCCTCTCTCTCCTCCTCCCCTGTATCTCTCTCCTTCTCACCCTCATTATTCCTTTAGCATGAGGCGGCGACGTACTGGGAGCACCCTTAAATGAATGATTCACACTTTCTCTCGCTTTCCTGAGGAAAAGAAGGGTTTCAAGCGTTGCACAGCGGAAAGAGGACTCATGATACAGTACACCCTAACGCTGTGATATAGGCGGCATCCATGTCATAGTCGTGTGTCCTGTATTTAGGAACCTCATGATGGAGAGAAAGCATCTGTCGGGCCAATACAGAGGGTACAGAGGTCTCTAACCATGGTGGATTTATATTTCACATTCAGGATACTTGCCAGACTGGAATTGGATTAACCCACACACAGGTACGTTGAATCCCGTGTTGAATCTATCTTCATGGAACCCGAGGAGCAAGCATTTATATGTATGTATATTACCAACTACATATATTATGCATATATATATATATATATATATATATATATATATATATATATATATATATATATATATATATATAATATATATATATATACATAAGCTATGTGTGTTGTTTCTCCTAGAATAATATGATTAAAGATTTGTCCTAGACCTTTTAAAAAGAAGCAAGAAGAAGCAAACATTGTTTAGCAATAGTGTTAAACCGGGATTTAACAAATAATGATTGATTGTTTCCTCTAGGAAGTAAGTCATCTGAATCACTAAAATAGATCCATGAAAATGTTTGGCTGGTTTGGTGTTGTACGGTGTTTTAGTGACATTGCTGTAAAACAACAACAACAACAAAGGATTAGATTTATATATAGTTTTAACCTTGTGTATAGGCTGTATAGATGGATATGAATATTTCGTATGGGGCTCTGTTAATTGTTTTATTTTCCTACTAATATTCTATTTACAGTTGATGGGAACTTGGAATGAAATATATCTGACGGTCTCATAGTGGGAAGAATCCGTCCATCCTTGCTTTGGATGCAAGTCTTTCCGGTGGGGTCCATCACAGATGACCCATTGACAATGAAAGAAGCACCAAAATCAAAGAAGACCAGACTGATGTTCTTTTCAACTCTGGTCATAGTAACTACCGTTTGGTTAATACTTTGGACAACGTCTCCTGATCATGGTCATTTGACATGGCAAGAAGATGTATCATCCACGCCTGCATTGTGCCATCCTTCAACAATCAGGTACGTGTCTGAGAAGATACCTACGAACTCCCTGAACAAAGGTTGCACCCCCTCCCACATATGCGCCCCACCTTTGTGACCTTATGACTGTTCTTACTCAGGAAATATTAGGATTTCATAATGATCAGATTTAATGATAAAGCATATATATATATTGCCGGGGTTTAAAATAAATGCATATGGACTGTAATTAGGGACCAATCAAATTCTTGATTTAGTTTGAATCCTAAAAGTTTAGTTATAGATCTGGAGTGATTTGAAATTGAATCCTTTGAAATTGAAATATGAATTTGTAGGATTCAGACTAAATCCGGAGTTTGATTGGTCCATGACGGCTGTCCATCTGCATTTATTATTGAATCCCTATTTGTATATCATGAATATACATCATTACATGTACTGACAAAAGTCGATAATATTTTTTCTCTCTCTCTTACTGTCGGGCGATAATGATGATAATCATGAGAACGACAGTAGGCCAATCTTAAACACCAAATTCTCATGAATTATGTGCTCAAGACGATATATAGAAAGGAGGAAATTTGGTTTGGGATGGATTAAGGATAAATGGGATAACAATGAATGGAAGAAAATAATAAAGAGATTAGTTGTAAGAGCAATGTTTGAATCATTTTGGGAATATTACGAATGTCATCCACTTTTCCACTACTACTCCACTACTACTCAAGGAAACCAAGAAAATCGCATCGAATTTCTTCTCGTTTAAATAACGACATACACTGCACTTAGAACGTAACTTGCACGCTAGTTTACCATGATGTAAATTAGGCCTACACTATTAAAAAAATTATCCTTAAAAGAAGTTCCTGCAGCAGAGTCTCAAGAACGCCTGTAATCTTACCAGATCATGTAACATGACAGGAAATTGGAATTTGGTGTATGGAACCTACAAATTTCTGTTAATAAACCACCCTTTTCCCCTTTTTAAACAGACCTGTTCTGTTAAATTGCAGAAAAAAATCCTGTTTTATGAATTTACAGAATGATTCTGTTATTGCTTTCTGCAAAATCTTCTTTTTTTCCTGTAAAGTCAGTTTTTTTTTAAATCAGTGTACCATAATGCATGAAGGCATAGGAGAGTGACGTTAAAGCATTCATTCAACTCTTTCTTCCTTGTTCTTTTGTCATCTATATGCTATTTCCTGATTATTTTGTTGTTGTTTTTTTCGTAAGACCGTTAAAAGACAATTTCTATTATTAAAGGAAGTTATTATCTCCATTCACCTGACATTAACATTTTATTTCATAAAGTTTGAAAAAACGGGAAAATGGTTATTATACTGTACTCTCATATGGATACGAATATAATATTTCTGTCAAAATTAATAAACTGGTGTAACCGTTCTATTTTATAGCTTTGTGCTCGAATCAGACTTATTCATGATTTCATTATCGAACTTGGGTTAATCAGCTTTTTTAAAATGACAAAGTTAATTGAGGTACACAAACGTTTAGGCAAAAAAATCGATTTTGTTAGTATTACGGGGTAATAATAAACATTTAACCTATTTGAGACTTTAATAAGGAACTGCATTAGAATCAGCCCGAATGCATTTTTGTGCATGATTATGACGAGAAGGGGTAGTGAGATAGGTAACTATTGATTGTTTGTCATTGGTACATAGAGCTCAATATACCTCAGTACAGTCAGTATACATGGCATCTTATCCACAAATTCAACCTTTGTCCAGCTGTGTAGATTTCACAAAATTGTATTTAAAATGGCAAAGGAAACACGTGTGGGTTGGTTTGCTTGAGAATGATGCGAGTGAACAGATAGAAGGGAGAGGTGAGGATGATTTTCTGCATTCAATATTTTGCTGGATCAAGACACTAACGGGGTCACCAACTGCCTGCAACAGACATGATGGAAGATGGTTGCTAAAGTAGGTCACTCGGTGAAAGAATGAAAGATGAGGCGAGGAGTTGGGCAAAGAACAACACAGCGACATCCGATCGTCTCATTGATTTAACCTATTTGTGGCTAGCTTCTTAATATCCAGCTATGGACAAAGCATGTCACACATTAATATCTTAATAGCCAATCGAATTCAAATAAGCCAAGACATAATCATTTTTTTATCATTATTTTGTAGCTGAAGTGATTTAGGGGGTTGCTCTTTCAAATGTTTAGAGAAAATGTCAAAATGATATGTAACCATGCATCAATTTTGTTTTGGATATACATTCATTGCTTTTCTCTCCTTCCTAAATGGAAAAAAAAGAAATGATGCACACAAACAATGTAAATGAAATGCTAGATAGAAAGCGAGAATATGAAATACCAAATTAATATAGAAATGGTGGAATTGATCGGCATTATCATTGAATTCAGGCTGCGACTATTTATTTTGCACTGGTGCACCGGAGGGATAATCAGTATATGCATTGGGAAAATACTAATGGTGAAAATCTCAGATAAGCTCAGGGGGTGAATCTAAAATCCAATTTGAGATTTCTTAGTTTTTTTAACGTCTCATTGCTCGCACTTAACATGCTAATGAGTCTTGCATGAACAGGATTATGAAAAATAAACACCCTTTTGTCATGCTTGTGACGATAATCATGGATTATATTACGCGTTAGTTCTGGCAAACCATTATGTGTAAAAAAGTACTTTCTATAAACATGATAAATGAGATTCAGAATGTATCCTGGTAGTATTCGAAATATATGCGGGGGATATACATAACCCTTTGTTGTTTTCATATACAGCTGCAAATATTCTGACCGATATCAATAGATATTGGACTATCATGACGATCAGTAATTTAACAATTGACATATTGAAACGTTATTGAAATAGGACCTGCTTGAGAAAATAAACTTTAGAAAACTAACAACAGATTTTTAAAAACTAGGTATGGTTTTCTATAAGCCTATATCCTGCAATTTTCATGATATAATCACGTTAAAACAAAGGGGGATTAGCGTAGGACATGATGATAATAATGATGAAAATGATAATGATAACGGTATATTTACCCAGTGTAGCCACTTCAGTTCCGAAAACTGTTCTCCCAGCGGCAGCGGGCTCTGCCATTATTACCAGGCTAAGCTGTAGGCTACCTATTCAGGAGCACACAGCTTTTTGAGGAATTACTTCCTGCCGGTACCCATATACCTCACCCGGGTCGAGTGCAGCACACACTGGATTAATTCCTTACTTGAAGGAAACTACGCCATGACTGGGATTTGAACCCACGACACTAATCCACTGGGCCACGACGCTCCACGAATGATGAAAATCCTCCCCTCCCAACAGTCACCGTGTTGTATCAAATTAATATTCTCAAACAGTCCTCTCAAAAACATATATGTTTACGAATGCATTGATGTAAACAAATGATAATTCATTCTCAAGGACGCAAATCCTACTAATTCTAGGAGCTTTTGAGATTATTCACTCTATTCACAGTATGCTATTTTTATGACCTTATTCAAAATTCATTTCATATCAAGATACCTGCAAAACCAACGCAGTCATTTAAGTACCTATAATGTGACAGGTCAATAATCCCGTTTTCACAATTTCCACAAATTACTTTGTAGAATCATGATATAAGCACATTGGTGTATACTGTTAAACATAATTTAAACAGCACTGCTTACTATGTGAATCGCACATTTTAAACAAGTGTTTAATATCTTAAACAAAGTTTAAATTCAAATAATTCAATCATCAATAATTCAAGCATGGTTGTTTATTAAGATTTTAAACACTAACATTGTTTCAACTGTGCGATTCCAATAGTAAACAGCGTTGTTTAAATGATTTATAGTGTATACCGATTTGGGCTTGGTGCAGTAACGACCAAATAAAAAAAAAGAGAAAGGAAAACAAAAGAGTGAAAGGGGAGGATAGTGAAATATGATGTCAAAAATCTACCAGAGATTTATCTGTTAACAAGGTCAAAGTTTGCTGTCGGTCGCTCAATGTTCCTCATACAGCCATGCCCGCGGCCCCTTCAAAATATATCGAGGTTTCTTTGATCCTTGATGTTGGGATGCTATTGCATATTTTCATTTTCATCAATGTACACGGACTATTGTATTTAATATAAGGCTGTTGTTTTTGACTGCATGGTTTGAATCTTCAGTAAGAAGAAGCTCACCTTGACGATAAGTTGTTTTTTTTTATTCAAGATAAAAATAAAGGTTTGATAAAAATCCTTTAAATAATAAGAGAGTTATGACTTTTTTTCAAAGGTTTTAATTTCATGTATAAGCAGATCCTTTATAAGATGAACATTATGAATAAAATTATTTTCTTATTAAAGGGGGAATAAAACTAAGTATATGTTGATTGCAGCCAGCGGCGGAGGAATTGGGGGCAGTGGGACTTAGCCCCACCACTTTTTAAAGTGGAGGCCTGCCCCCCCCCCTCCTCCACCCCACCACTTTTCGAGAGAAAAACCATATAATCTGATTAATACTACTGCTAATGGATTCCATTGAATGTCGTGAAGGTGCTTAAATTTCGCATTCTAGAAACCTAAATGTTCTTGCGCGATCGCTCCGCCACTGCTCTCAATTTTACCAGAATTTGTCCATGACAAATCCCTCCGTTTGAGGTTATTGTAAAGGTAATCTTCCATTTTATCAGGAGAGAATGGTTAAAACGAGTCCATTTATGAATTTTAATTATTCCTATTCCTTTTAAATATAACTTTGATTATTTAGTAATTAAAATTTTTTTAAATTCACTGCATGGCGTGAAGCAAAGGGGGATGGTCCTGACATCTTTGTCGGAGCGGAGAATGATTTGTGATAATTTTGAGGATCTGACATCATCAGCTGCCCATTGCATATTCATGATACCGTAGAAACCGTTTCACCGAAACAACGCAAAACCCTAAATGTGATGACTTCGCTATGTCAGAATTTGATGAAATTTTCAGTGGATAGTCCGAGTTTACTCCAAATTTTATCACTTCTTTCATCCTGGAGTATCCCCTTTGTTTTGGTCATACCATAGGTCCATGGTCATACAAAAAGTGCAGACGAGGAAACGGCAGACATACGAAAATGAGGCTTAATAAATTTATCACGTAATGGATAGACGACAAGTGAAGTCCCCCTCGCCTGTCATGCCTGTCGATTCAATATAACTTTTTAGAACATAATCATGTTATCCAATCATGGCTATGATTTAAAGAGAAACTCTCACCGCGAAGTTCATCAAACATTTATAGCAACAAATCACAATAAAAAATGTCGGTTAATTCTTATAGAACGCCATCGTCTTATCATCACCGTACGACCATGGAGCTGTAAAACACAGATAGCTCCATGGTATGACTACATGTATGTGTCAAGGCACATCGGCCATCAGTTTATAATTTACATTCATTGTATTAAAACAGCAAATGCTATTTCAGATTCAGATTGAAATTCGACTATATCATCATGACCATCGCTCATTATAATTTTGGCCTATTATACGCCTTCAGGTTGAATCCGAAATGTCTGCGCGCCCATTTCACTTTAGGGTAGGCACATGCCTCAAATAGTTTCATGAATTAGCTGCTAGATGGAATGAATACCCATGATTCTGCATTGCTCCCTTCACGGCACGAGAAAGGATGAACAAGGAAAGGGAGGTACCAATCAGTGGCGTATGCAGGGGGGGGGGATGGTTACAGGGGTTCAGCTCCCTTACTTTTTTTTGATACCCCAAATCCCCCTAAATGTTTAAAGACCTTTTTTAGTTGTCAGCTAGGACCCCCCCCCCCCCCTTAAAATAAATACTGCGTACGCTACATGGTGCCAATCAAGGTGGATACATGATTTTCAACAAGATTCTGCAGTATATTTTATTTCATCTTTATTCATTATTCAATCGTCTATCTTATGATGGAGGCCGTTTGTACAGGGATTATGATACGTGTTATCAGATAGCGATTTTATATACAGTATAAAGGTGGCAATTTTTCAAAATGTAAAGCTAATTTGGCCGCCGATGTTGATATTAAAGGCGGGATAAACCTAACCTTTGTGGTGAACATATATAACCGGTCCAGTAGGCAGGTTAATCAACCGGTTCAAGCAGATAATTTGATGAACATTTTTATATTTCTTTCTGCGTTTGTTCCTATAGTAATGTGGGTTACTTTAATGTATACCTTTTGTGTCTCTTACATAATGTAATTTAGGAATGGAATGAATACGATCAATCTAAATTCGAATTGAATGTATTCTCGGGGATAAGGAAACCACTTACATGTAAATTAGTTTTACTTCAATTCGGGTAACTAATCTATTGAAGAATGTTCATATTTCAAGTTACTGCAGACATAATGAGAGTTGATTATGAGCAAACTGCACTGCGTGGAAATTTTGTTCTTAGAATGGCAAAGAACTAAAATGATTGTTGTCATTCCGAAACGTTATTACTGATGTTAAATGATACTATCATTATCATCATTGTAATGAATTATATCAGTTATTCTCGACGCTGTCTAATTTGCTCTGAGCTAATGAGATGCACGTATTCTGGAAGCTGATAACAGCATTCAGTAAAATCACTATTTATGAAATGCTCCAACAGTCGCCCTGTTTCAATATACCATGCAGTAATTTCAACATTAATTTCTTGAATGATTATTAAAAAACGTTTGCTTTTATTCCTATAGAGGAAACAATATTATAATCTCAGTTTTTTTTTCAAAATCGATTTAGATCTCGTATTTCAACCATATTTGCAATAGCTGATTGTTAAAACGCCAGGTGGTGAATCAGCCCAATAATTATAAAAAAAATCATGTACTTTGGCTCTATATTCCAACCTTTGATTGTATTAATAATACATCACTCCGAAACAAACTAAAAGATTAGTGTTTGTCTGGATTAAAGATTAATTTAATGATTCATACTGCCATTCTCATGATTCTGAATGTAAGCACCAAAAACAGAGACTGTCGTAGGTTAGGTCAATAACAACCTGGTCTCCTTCTTCCTCATGGCATTCTTCCATGATAAACAATATGATATGAAATATGTATATACATTAAAGAGAACGTTTATGTGATTCATCCTGTGATAGCGACGACCGTCTTTGTTTATGTCACGTATTCGAAACTAGACTTGAGTATAAATGTTTTCCGCTATTAAAAAAATGAAAAGTCAACTGGGAATTAGGCCTATATGCTATGGTTAACTCTGATTACAGAGTACTTTCAATCGGATGTATATATTGATTAAACAATATATATATATATATATATATATATATATATATATATATATATATATATATATATATATATATATATATATATATATATATATATATATATATATATATATATATATATATATATATATATATATAGCGACGACAACGTCTCCCGGTCTCGACTAGTTACTGGTCAGCTGGGTGCAACTGTTAGTAACATTTGACTATTTTCTAGTCGTATTTGACTATAATATAATTTATGTCAGAAATGTTATTATCAGTGATTGTCATATCAGTTGCACTCAGCTGCTGGTCTAGTCAATTTCACTGATTTGTTTAAGAGTGCCCCCCCCCCATTCCGTATAGACTGTGATTATACTTGCATGCATTCTCTGCACTTTGTAATTAACAAGTCATGATAATTGGATGTTTCTGAGATTGAGTTAAAAGACAATTTTCTGCCCGTCTTGCTAAATTGATTTTGGAATACTTGTTCCTCATCGTCGCACAGACAATTTAATTTCTCTGATGAGTGGAACTCAACTTATTTTATGGTGGAACTTGATGCCATTTATATTAACGAAAATGAAAATGACTTGGCAAAATTAGATTATCATCATGAAAGAAAAAAATCGAAGGCATGGATGTCATGAATAGTAAAATGAAATAACACTGCAGAGACGAAGGCAGGCATATGAGAATATCATTATCTGTACATAGACAGCTGATGGACCTTTTTTTGCTGTTGCTTTTTAGTGTATGAACATACTGAGTAGAATTAGAATTTTACTTGGAAATAAAATTATTATTAGTTTATACATTGCTTCCTTCTTTTGATCGTTAATGGTATTCTAGGGGGGGGGGCGGTTTCAGAAACCATTTCTGCTTAAAGTACTTTCATTACGTTTGAAATGTGATTGAGAGTCCATGCCGTAATAATGATTCCGGGTTCATCTTTCTGCCTTATATATCGCCTGTATCTCTAAGAGCAAAAAAAAATGGAATTCGGGTGACCTTTTTCAAATATAATTAAATCATAAAGTCATAATCAAGGTAAATTTACAATATTAACCTATTAAAACAGATCCGAGTAAAGCTTTTATAGCAAACTCAACGATAGACATGATAGAATAATACAAGGCAAACACACTAACGACATAGCATTGTACAGTTGCTATACTTGCTGTACTATTATATGGGTTCAAAACGGCTTGAAATATCGAAGAAAAATATCGAACGATAACCACATTTATAAATATCAGGATTACACCTCAAATTTCAATTTTTTGAAGTGGATGGAATGCTCCTTTCTTTCTTTTCTTTTTTTTGGGTGGGGGGGGGGCTAAATAACATTCCAAATCTTTCTGGGTATTCAAAACAATTTATTACGGTCTCAATGTTTGGTAAAACTTCGGGTGACCTTTTTAGGGTAGGGAATTTAATGCAAAAACATATCCAACGGTTTATGAATACCTAGCTGCAGTTCTACCATGTCTACTGTAAGATTCACATGCGTGCCTATATATACAAGCAATTATAATGTTTTCTGTGAGTTCAGAGACCAATGCTAAAAATAGTCGACGGAAGCGATATCTATATGAGCTCATTGTTGTATCAAATACTCCCAATTAATATTTACATGTATGTTAATAATTGATCGCTGTTTGTAGAATCATGTAGACTTCACGTTTAGTACAAAATGACCCGATATACAAAGACTAATCTTCATTGGGTAAGTGGATGCTCCTGTGGTTTCAAATGCATCAGAAAAGTAAAAGAAACCTCCATGTATTACTGGTTCTCGAATATAATTTATGAAGTGGTCGATATGATGATAAAATAATAACTCTAATAATAGTAACTCTTATTTACCCAGGGTAGCCAACTAGCCACTTTCAGCTATAAGCTGATCTTCCAGCGGACCCTACATAACATGTTATTATTATCCTTCTCCATTCTCATACATCGAGCACCTGACAGGAAAACAGAAAGTCCTTTTTAAAGTCTTTGGTATGACTCAACCTGGGATCGAACCCACGACCTCCCGTTCATGAGGCGGGTGCTCTATACCACTTGGCACCATCCTTATTAAGTTTGTTACGACCACTCTTCAATCTCTGCATATTATTTGACTGTCAAGCAACAAAGAAATTCCATCTCGCTTTACAATTCTAATGTTTCTCTATGCCAATCGCCCCAATTCATGTTTACATAAGCTACAGGTCAAGAAAGAATACGATTTTTTTTAGATTTAGCCATTGTTTTCCCATCGCGCTATTGGTGTATGAAACAGTTGTTCTTTCCTTTATTGGGACATTTGTAATATTGGGTAAATGGTTATTCTGGTATACTAACTCTCTAGCCTGTATATTTAACGCGTTAATCACGTTGCGAATAATTAAGAAACAGTCGCATTTTTTCATATTTATGTTTATTTTTACTGAATCAACTGATGCCTCTGGGATAAAAATAGATTTTTATATTCTTTAATCTGGGGCCCGTTACAGAAAGAGTTGCGTTTAAACGCAAGTCAAAAAATCAATCGCAAGTTCCAAATGCGCGCTGTTGATTGGTTGAAAATCAAGTTGATCATGATTTCTAGAGTTACAATTGATTGCAACTCTTTCTGCAACGGGCCCCTGATATACATTTTGAGAAATTTTATCATAATATACATTACGTAGCTTTGATAAGGATACTAATTTCCGGGACTAATTTGAGTTTTGAAACTTGAATAATTCAATCATAATTGGTCGAGAAACGTGTACGCATAACGTGGCATGCCATATTAGAGTTTGGTTTTCACCCATATTTATTATTATGAAGTGTTGTAGTCGCACCGCAAGCTTAATAAGTTCTTCCCTTCCCCTGATGTACGAGAAAATGAATCGTAATCCCATGTGTTAATTGCATCGCCATGAAACATACCACTAATACATGCATGCTTTTAGTAACCCCCCCCCCCCCCCCCGAAACAAGAACGAGTTCACTCCATGCAGTAGATAGCCAATTAATCTACATCCTGATCAGCCTCTTCAAGGGGACAAAGTCATTCCATTATTGTACACTTAAAGGGGAATTTCACCCTGAAGAAAACTTTGTTGTAAAATAGCAGAAAAAATAGTAAAAAATATTGGTGAAGATTTGAGGAAAATCCGTTAAAAAGTATATAAGAAAGTTATTACAGTTCAAAAATTTGGATATGTGACGTCATGAACGAGCAGCTGCCCTATGTGTTATGTAATATAAAATGCATGAATTTCAAATTTTGTATAGTTCCTGATGACTTAATTTTGTTTTCTATTCATGATCGGGTGTGAAATGATTTGTCTATTGATATACAAAAGCTACAGTGAAAACCATTTTCAATTTTCTTAGAAAATGATATTTCTTTGATTTTTTACCATTCGCTATGTATGAATGCTGCTCGCATATGACGTCACAAATCAAATAATTGAAATTCTTATAACTTTTTAATTATTTGATGAATTTTTCTCAAACCTTCAGCAATATTTTGTATTGCTTTTCTGCTTATTTTACAATGAACTTTTTGTCAGGGTGAACATTCCCTTTAAGAGTAATGTGTGATAGGACTGTAATAGAAAGTTTGTTTTTCTTATTTGAAAACCTGGGTATTGGGTAGATCGAAAATAAGAGGGCACATACACTTTAAAAGGAATTGAGTAAAAGGCCCCAAGAGGCTAATTATGAGTCCAACCATTCTTAAGTAATTGCTGCTTATTTTTAAACATGAATGGGCATTATGCTTAATTCCCGCATTGTGTAAAATACTGCCCCAAATTGGTTGGACACAATAATCGAGGCGGTGAAAAAAAATATCCAATATTTTTTACAGTGTTCCTTTAGCCTATTTTTCCATCGTGCATGACTGACACACCTTTTGTCAAAATTTTGATCACTCAGCTAAAATCGTGCAATTATCTATCAAAATGTAAAAAAATAGATAAAAAATACCTATCATCATTGTCAACTTCATTGTCATCTTCTTCATAAAACGACTCTTGGCATTTTCAGCAAAAAAAAATCTTTAAAAGTGTTAATATGAATTTTATTCGTATCCTCAATGTATCTGGCGGATATTGTCTTTGAATACCTTGAGAGCTCCCCGTTTAGAATAACAGTTGCACCCAGCTGACCCTATATAAACTAGTCATTTTTTACTGATTTGTTTTTAGAGTGTAAAATGTCTCGGTACCAATTTGACGTTCAATTTATAGTGATAACCTTATTTTCTTCTTTTTAAATTTGCATCAGCAGCCACACTCAAAAATCGTTCCCAGGGTCCTGTACAAGATAGTCATTATTTTGGTCTCTGCAAACATTTTTTTCCCACTTGCAAGTTTTTATAATATTCAGGGAAAAAGAAGACGAGAGGATAAACAAAAAATAGCTGAAAAAAAATTCACGAATGAAGTACGGTTGAATCGCATTCACAAGAGATTTAAATCTGCCTTCATTACAAGAAGTATATAGCATCGCCTATAACACAGAGACATAACTTCCAACTTACTTTTTATATTTGCTCAAATTATTCAGAACAAAAAAATCAAAGAAAGTGAAACTCCAGATACAATTTCCAAATCTTAGACCTTCGTCTGCTCTCTCACGGTCTTGGAATTTCAGTTGAATATTATGTGGTTTGCATGGATCATATGATTGTTGATATATAGTTTGAATGGACTGCTGATACATATTTGAAGTTTCAGAATGTTGACTCAGAGAGAGAGACGAAGAAATTATTCGATGATCTGAACGACGTACTTAAGAGTATACATGCTTGTATTCATGGTATTGAAGACAATCACACGCACTACATAATGTCTTGAGTTTATCATGGATCTATTGTGTTTATGAATGTTGACTCATAGTATTTTATTGGATTTAAGGAGGTGATTATAAATGTACATGTAATGACTATTATCATGCCTGTAAAGGACAAAACCCTTTCCTTCATCTGACGTTGTATTCATACATATGGAGGAAACAAGCATTCCTCCTAAACGTATAAATCATCCGGGATAATTATAGTCATCATCATGGTAGTCAAGAATCTCTTTTCATGATGCATGGATATTTTGTAACAAGATAATAGTAATAGGGCCTCTTGAAATATCAGATTAAAAACCAACCTAAAAATCATAACAGCATTAATACCTTAGAACATTCAAATTAATTGAAAATAGTATAATACATATATGGCTTTTCTATACAACCGAAATCGCAGTCCCCCCCCCCCCCCCTTAAACAAACTAATCATTATTGATGTTTGATTTTTTTTCTCGTTTTTACAATTAATTTTATATGAAGTTAGGAAAGTTTTCATTCTTCCTTTTGTCTAAGTTCATGATAATAAGATTTTCTCGACAAGTTTATTGTCCATTTTTTCCAGAAAATCTTATTGTAAATTTTAGAATTTGGAACATTGCATTAAATGAATCATCTTCTAGAGGTGGTCAAAAGAAGTGAGTCACGTGTTTGACACTTTGAAGTCACACACGTGACCCACTTCTTTTAACCTCCGACCTTGAACATGCATGTTGTTGTCGCAAAGAAATATTTCCAAATGATATAGTTGACCAAACATGTTACTGTCATATAAACCTCGAATTGCTACATCTATAAACTTTTGAGAGTTTATAACAAATTAAAGTCAATATTTCTCATAATTTTGGTCACACGCGTGACCAAGTACAGCTCCTCTTTTTCGAAAGTACTGGATCTGCTACACAGTGAGTTGGAAGGGCGGGAAACTGAGGAGGTCGTTTTATGTTCTCTGCATGGAATTGCAACACAATTACTTTCTTCTTTGTCCATTTCCTCGTTTCAGAATATCGGACAGACAACTCCCTTTAATTTTCTCATTATGAAGTGAATCAAATTGAACTCTATTCCACCCCTCACATAGGCTTGAGAGGTACATGTAGTTTTCACATTAATTATTAATGCAGCTTTCTTAAGTACTGTTAAAGCCGCTGCCTGCTGTATAATGCTCCTTCAGATGTAATTTAGTTTACGCTCCTCTTTCAGATACAGAAATCTAATTAACTTTGGGAAAAAATAGAATGATAAATAAAGGGTATATGGTACAGTAGCGTACGAAGGGTGCGGTTACAGGGGTTCAACCGCCCCCTTAAATTTTCTGATACCGGAAACCCCCCTCAAATTCAACCCCCACCAAAAAAAATTTGAAGACCCTTTTTTTTTTAGGTTCGAAACGAAGTAAAATTTGTGGTGAAGACCTTTTTTTTCTTTTTTTTCCACGTCAATTTTTTTTGGTAGGAAACGACCTAAAAATGGTGGTGAAGACCCTGTTTTGGTTGTCAACATTTCATTCACCTTGAACCCCCCCCCTTAAAAATTATCCTGCGTACGATACTGATATGGTATATAGAAAGATATGGATAGATGTATAAGACCATTTTCAGTTACCAAGTTGAATATTTCCGTCTCATAGAGAAGATTGCAGAGAATGAGAAAGAGAGATTGGGAAAGATGACAAGAAAATGTTGCTTTCAGAAGTGGATTAAGTGTTTTTTAATGAAAGAGCTGCCTTCCAGATCAGTAACACTGAATATTTAGATCTTAAAGGGCCGATTAAATTAGTACACTAAAATTTTTAAATGGTTAAAATACTATTGACTTGAGCCATAATACGCATCGCATGTATATCAATAAGAAGAAAATACTGCAACAAAAATGTATCAAACAAGGGCAAATTACAAGCAACAAAATAAAATGACATGTGATTAAAAGTGGTAATTTTTTTTTGTTTACGTTAACAATTATATTTCGTTTTACAATAGAAACTGACTAGTTTGAACACACCTTTTAAACCTTGCATACATCCACATTTTTTTTAATTACACTTTTTATTTGGTGGTTAATTGTAAAATAGCCTTGGTTTTCAATTTAATATCTGTTCCACATTTTCTAAATAAGTAATGGATTGTTAAGAACCTATATTGTTTGTAAATACTATATACAGATTGAGAGAAGAAAATATATTAATTGAACATGCTACAACATCAATCTGTGCTAATGCAAGAATATAAACAACTAGAAGAAGAAGAACGGCCACAAAAACAACAATAATAACAATAATGATAATATGCAACATTAATATAGCGCTTAACACAACACTAAGGCCCGTATTCTGATTTGATTTAGACCACGGTCCAACTCTGCTAAAATTGTGGGAGCCAGACATTTTTTTTTGAAAAAATGCTTATATTGTATATCTCTTATGCTTACTATTTTGTTTCTTGTTGCTTTCATAATGAAGAAAATACTTCAAAGTACATTTTATCTATCACAGACAATTTGAGTGTCAAATTAGTTAATAAATTTGATGTTTACTGTTAGGGATTTGTGCTCCAACTGGTTCTCCATAGTAAAACCACAACTTTCAAACAGGTTTTAATTTAAATCTGAGTTTAGACTACAGGCCTAGGTCAATGATATTTTAAGATGAAACATTTTATTCAAGCATTTCCCTATACTGGATAAATCATTTTATGAGATTGAATCCACGAACTTTCTAATCCTTTCATGCATAATGCATATAACAATTTTTTTTTTGGTTGAGAATAAATTGGAAAATTAGAACGATAATTCTTTATATAGACACAAAACATCAATGGTCCCATTATTGACCCTTGTGGCATTGTTATTATTATTATTATTATTTTATTCGGCATACAGAATCAAATAAAATATTACAAACAAGTGAATACAAAATGCAATAGAGTCATAAAATTCAAGACAAAATTACGTTGTATCAGGTGCGTCTGGTCAAGCTGCCAGGGTATGGAAAAAGTTAACTTAATAACTATGGTCCGCAGACCTTCCTCCCCATACCTGACCAGACGCACCTGATATTGATTGAAATAATACATATATATACATACATGTATATCAGAGTAAAATACATACATTTGGTAATGGTCATGATGTAAGTGTATAAACGAATGGAGAAAAATTATGAAAAATTATTAAATCATTGCATATAATCACTAATTCAAAAACATAAACATAACATAATCATTGTTTAACGGCCTTGTTTTTATAATGCTTCCAGGATTACATGTACATCAATTGCTGTGATAGAGTGAGAAACAGTTTTATGTAAACGGAATGAAGATATGCTCAAAATATAAAGTGAGAAGTTTATACAGTTGTATTTTGACATAATCAAAATTTATATGAAATATTGCACCTTAGGGATATCCTTTGTTGTTTATTAGTATTGTTGTGATTGTTAATAGTGGTGGTAATAGTAGTAGTAGTAGTTATGTTAGTAGTAGTGTAGTAGTAGTAGTAGTATAGTAGTAGTAGTAGTAGTAGTAGGGGTAGTAATAGTAGTATTGGTATTAGTAATATTCATAGTGTATCACCATGGGTATTATAATTTATACATGTAACACAATTATTATTGCCCTTTGTTTGTTTATTAAAATTATCACCAACTGTTCACAATCAGAATTTTAATCAATGTTATTACCGGTATTGATAGAATTAATAGCAGAAATGTAATTTTTATCAGCAACTCTTTGAGGAATAGATAGAGTCACAATGTGAATGTATTCATTAATTTAAATCATGTACATATAAAGGACTTCAAGTGTAAGCACCAAGTGCTGAATCGAATCAATAAAGCGTCATTACGTAGATCTCTAGGAAGAGTTTCCCACAATCTTGGGAATGAGTTTACGGCAAAAGATCGAAGTCTCTCAGTCCGAGCAAACATAATGTTTAAACTTCAGATCAGAGGTGTATCGTGGGTTTACAACTATGAGGCTGTTTACACTATCACATGATATGTTCTGAAAAAGGCACTTCATTATAAATGATATCAATATGAACTTCCTTCGAGACTGCAATGATGACCAGCGCAACTGTTGCAACCTATCGATGTATGACATTTCTCTCCGTCTTTGTTTCAGGACAATCCGTGTAGCTCTGCGTTGTATGGATTCAATTTTATCGATTGATTTTTGCGTGTAAGGGGTCCAAACAGGCAATCCATACTCAATTATAGGTAGAATGATGGATTTGTACAGGCAGAATGTGGCACGAGGGGAAAGGCCAGATGAAACATTAGAAAGAAGGCCAAGAAGCCGGTTTGCTCGTGATATAATGTAGGAAACATGACTATCCCAGGTTAAGCGACTGTTTATCATGACACCAAGATACTTTGTCTCATTGACAACCTCCAGTAGGATGTTGTTGATGCAATACTCTGGAATACTCTGCAATACTCATTGGGGTGGCATTGCTGATTTTATGGTTTAAAAAATGATCTTCTTCATGTCTCGAAATATGGTACCAGTGACCAGACCGTTGACCGTGATCAGAGTTGAAAGTGTGTCAGAGTTGAACCGAAATTGACGTTCGCTAAAACGAAATGTTGGTTGTACTTATCTCTGTCAGAGTATGTCCATAGTTGTATACAGCCTTCTCAAATGTCTTCGAAATTGTAGAAATGGGTCGGTTTATATTTTTGCAGCTTTAGGTTTAATGAGGCTCGACTTGAATATAGTACTATTTTGTACAATCATTGGTCGATCTGAATTGTAGTTATGTAGGCTACTGTTTTTTGAAATACTTGCAATTCAATTATATTGAGATGGGAATTATTAGATCTTGGCCTAGAGTATCAAAACATGAATTAAACAATGCAGCTACATTCGCCATTCTTATTCCAGGATTTCGTCATATTACCAGAGTTGTCCATTTTTTTTAATTATTGTATCTTAAAATTTTCAGTGCATTTGCGCTGTTTCTTTTAATTTTTCCCAATAATGTTTGATCTTGTGAAAGCTGGTTATACAATTGTTCATGAAACTTTAATATTTTTCGTTCTTCACAGGGAAGTCCAACCTACACTTCACAACAACTGTACTGCAGGGTGCTGCCCTCAACACCGGATAGTATTTATAAAAACCCACAAGACTGCTAGCAGTACCACGGCATCCATTCTTGAACGCTATGGCTACCGCCACAATCTATCTTTTGCAGTTCGTCCAGCAGGTCACATTATCGCACAGAATGTACTATTTCACCGATCCCTTGTCGCCGACTTTGAATCATCGACCAAGAACAGTTGCTCAAATGATGACGGGGGGTTCGACATGCTGACGAACCACGCCAGGTATAATAGACCAGAAATGGAAGCCGTGGTCCACCATGCCAAATACTTAACAATTCTTCGAGAACCAACGGCACAGTTCGAATCGGCCTTTGGCTACTTCCATGTAGCTGAAAAGCTTGGTTTGTCAAGGTATGATAATCCAATTGAAGAATTCATGAAAAATCCCGAAACATACCTTAACATGAGAACTTTTGATTACTATTGGCAGTCTATGAAAAATCAGCAACTTTTTGATCTGGGTCTTGACCATAAAGACCACGATGACGAATACATCGTGGATTATAAAATACAAACTCTTGAGAAAGAACTTGACTTAGTCATGTTGACAGAGTATTTCCCTGAATCAATAGTCCTTCTCAAGAAGTTGCTTTGCTGGGACTTCGATGACATGTTGTACATGTCTAACGGAGTCCGGAGTAAGTCACTTCGTTACTCAATAACACCTGAACTACGCGCAAAGATCCGAAACTGGAATTGCGCCGATGCCAAACTCTATGATCATTTCAACCAAACATTCTGGAAAAGGGTCAAGGAATACGGACCCGAATTTGACAAAGACCTCGCTACATTCCTAAGAAAGCAGAAAGAACTGGAGAATGAATGCATTGATTTAAGTGCAACGCAGGATATGAGCCGAGAAATAGTTTACCATTTGAAATCAAATGCAAGCACGAGGTGTAAAGATATTCTTCGCGGAGATGTAGATTATACAACCCTTATACAAGATCGGATGAGGGAAAATGGTCAATTGTCATCAAAATTCTCGTTTACATATCTCCGTGATGTTTACAATTCAATCTTTCCTGTTTAGCTGCTTGTTGTACCATGGGCGATGCTAGATGGTAGTTAGAGGACAAATCTGAAATATCACTTGTTTTCTCTTCCACATGTTTTTTTTAACAGTTATATGACTTGTTAAACAAGTTACGATGTTATCAATGTGCTTTTGAGGGCTTTGAAAGTTTTCGAACAAATACAGTTATTTTATTATGCAAAAGTTAAAGGATTCGCTATTTTTAAATGAAATTTGATTCCTACTGAAATACAATACATCTGAATAACTTCATACGTGTTTACTGCGATCTTCATTTTCTGGAAATATTATTTACAGTCATGTTTAAAGTGAATAAATGAAATGGTATCTACTTGGCAAACATTTTGGTGAAATAACAAGCTCAGATGGTCCAAAATGCATTTCACTTTTTAAAACCTCTAGAAAGGGTAAACGAGTGCCGCCAATGTCTGAAGTCCTAAAAGTGTTGAAGCTTACTTGATACACGAAAATCAAAGAGTTTGAGCAATCGTGACAATTGATTCGACAGGAGTTATGACATTGGCTGAGCTCGAAGGGCCATTTTGAACCGGTTCTCTAGGAATTATGATTTGATGGAAAAGTGATAATAAAGATTCTAAATAAGATTCTAAAAAATTGATGAAACATACAAAGTTATGACTTCTTATAATATTTCAATGATTCCGAATGTCTGTTCCATGCATGTAAAAAAAACACAGAATAATTACTACTGATTTTCAATAAGATCGCAATCGTTGCACATTACTTTGCAACAAGGAGATAATGTATGAATAAAAAACATAATTATGAAGTATAATTTCTCATGATTTTGTGGTATTGTAATTCAGTAGGGCTCAAGATGCGTTCGAAGTACAGGGTTCCTTAACGTATCGTATGCTGCTAATTTGTTTTTTAATGTTCAGTATTATGTGTACATCTTAGCAGGTTCAGGCCGATATCCATTTTCCATTTGCGTGTATATATTGCGTCTTTGCCTCAAATTGTAGGCCTGTATTTATTTTGAACGTTGTTTTGCAAGTTTGTATTGTTTTTTAGATACATTATGCTAGTCACACTATATGAAACCGACTCCAAACCGACCGATGGTTTGTCTAGCTTTGATCGGTCTGGAGTCGGTTGAGGGGTGAAACTGCCCTCATTGCCATGAATTTAGTGTGAGAATTCAAAGTTTTAGCGGATTTTGCCTCTTGTTGGTCTCATTCAAATTTTACAACAGAGCTCTTCTATTTCAAAGCAAACATCTAAGTTTTCTAACGGAGAACTATGATTTTCTAATGAGTAATGGTGCAATATTTTATTTTCTCGGCGAATATATAATACTGTATTATGCATAGTATATTGTATTTTGAGTGGTGCTGCATTCGCATGAATTTAATGACTGATATACCAGAATTAATGCATTTTTTGGAATGTCAAACAGTTGGTAATAGTATGTATACAATATTGCAGTATTTCTATGTATATACAACCTTAATTTGTATTATTATCATGATTATTATATGCACTGATACTAAGTGTTCAAATTAGCCTGTCATCTTATGAAGGAATATCCTGAGGGTGACATAGCTATAAACGACTATCGTCGTATATACACGTACTATTCTTTCACCCAGATGCAATGTTTCAATACATTGAGGTAAAATGGCCAAAACAGAAAAACAGAGCACTGCAAATTTAATCAAAATTTAATAAAATGTAAGAAAGTTAAGTCATTGTAAGTTTTCTTTGCACACTCCCAATTATGTTGTGAACTAAGACCATGCAATATACCCTGCCTCATTTTTCTTGTATGACAGAGGCCAAAGGGAATTCATAAAGCTGTTCTTACGAGCGGCTTTAAGAGTACACTTGTTAAGAGGTTGAACGCTGCATTTTTTAGTACAAATGTCCCACTTGGCACAAATGTTCCTTGAGTCAAAAGAAAAAGATTCATCCAAAGAGACACGCTGTATCTATGCAAATAAGCAAGTAATTTGCATAAATTTGCATATTAGGTCGATATAGTATAAACAAGTAATTCAGAATATATATTTCACCAGAACTGCCCTAAAATTGGAAATAAAGACTTAGGGTAAGACAGGGAAGAAAATTGTCATAAAATAATTGGGATATCCTTGTTTATTATTACCTAATTTACATAAATTATGCAAATTATAATTTAAAACAGAGTATTTTTCAAGAATCCTGAACTGTTTTATAAATAACAGCAATTAATACAAAATGTCAACATTCTACATGAAAGAGAATATATTAGCGAAAACATCGATATGCTTCATGACAGTATTAGTGTCTTAATTTGCTTAGAAAGAGGGCAAATATGTCAAAATGTATGACGTGATATTGCGCTAAAACGAGACCAAAACAACCTCTATGTCACAGTCACACTCACGAATCGGACAATAAAGCGATTAATGGTATGTCATTCGAGATAACACAATCTCAACACAATAGCTTCCATCGGCTTCTCGTATCGCTTTTGTTGGTGTGTCTGCCACACCGTAATCTATGACACATACGGGCAAAATGCATTTCGGTATCGGTAAAACACTATTAATTTTGTTTTATTTGTTTCTAATTTGTTTCTCTTGGAAAATTTACAGGAGACATTGCTTTGCAGGTTACTGCTTTAATGAAGCTCTGGCACATGAATCATGACGAATGTACCCCACCTCAATCCATATATTAACTTTGTTAAAATATATATCTTTTGGAGACCCCAAAGTGGCAAAACTGCATCTCCCCGGCATTCCCGCTACTTTACAAAACCAGTTTGACTTGTATTATCAACTTGGAAAACACAGATGTATGGGACATCAGACAACATGATTCATGAAAAAAAAATTTTTTAATTTTTTTATTTAAGCCCACGGGAGCCCTCCGAATTTACCCCATCCCCTCTCCGTATTTCGACTTTAAATAAAAAAAATATCATGTTTTAAAGCCATCGGCAAGGCAAATTGCGTTTTTTTTGTATAATAAAGCAACTTTTATATCTATATTTTTATATTTACATTCATCATTATTGATATTATTATAATTATTATTAATATTATTACTATTATTATTATTATTCTTCGGCCGTTTGTAATAGTGCTCTAGCACAGTAAAGGCTATAACCCAACAGGAGCATGCCTAGGATACCCTTTCCCTTTTTGGTTTTATGTATTAAAAAATAGTTTATTGTCTTTAGAACTCTTAAAAGATTACTTTTGTTTGTATTGATACCTTGGAATAGATTGAGGAGAAAATACTCTTCAACTGACATGTAGAGGAGCTGTGGTAAATTGAAGAACAGCCACACGGCCCTTTATCATGTTTATTGATTCCACTCTATGTTGAATTTAAATATTTTGAGAGCCCAATCGGAGGAAAGATACATTTCTACTACACACAGTAAAGCCTCTTTGCGTTCTCCTCTTGAAAAAAAAAACAAACATAGAAGGCATTGTTTTATATCTCATAAAATAAGTTCGTGTACGTGACGGTGGCCTGTCGAAGTTGCCAAAACCGTTTATTTTGTTTTGGTAATATATATTTAGAATATCATCTAAATGAAGCCCTCATCTGGAAAAGGGCACTTATTAAAGGCAGCATCTACATTATATAGAGGAGGCCTTGGCACTGGGAAGAGGGGGCTGAAGCTTGTTTAATTTCTTGGGACCAAAATTTTACATTGAACCTTTTTTGATTTTCAAATTTACATCAATAAATTTTACGGGCAAATAAACAAAAAGGATTGCACTACAAAATGAAGTTTTTTGGGTAACGTTTCTTTTTTTTGTCACATCTGCCGGAATTCCGGGGGGTGCTATCTATCGAGAATAATACACGCATCACCCCCCCCCCCCCCCTCTTCCGGAAAATCTTGCGGGTGCTTCAGCCCCCGCTTTCAAGTACCAGGGCCTCCTCTATATAATGTAGATGCTGCCTTTAATAAGTGCCCTTTTCCAGATGAGGGCTTCATTTAGACGATATTGTAAATATATATTGTCAAAACAAAATAAAGGGTTGGGCAACTTCGACAGGCCACCGTCATGTACACGAATTTATTTTATGCGATATAAAACAATGCCTTCTATGTTTTTTTTTTTCAAGAGGAGAAAGTAAAGAGGCTTTACTGTGTGTAGTAGAAATGTATCTTTCTTCCGAATGGGCTCTGAAAATATTTAAATTTAACATAGAGTGGAAGCAATAACGGGGTTTGAGTATTATAGAGCTTACGTGTGGCTTCTTTTTTCAATGTACTACAGCTCTTCTACATGTCAATTGTAGAGTATTTTCTCCTCAATCTATTCCAAGATATCAATACAAACAAAAGTAATCTTTTAAGAGTTCTAAAGACAATAAACTATTTTTGAATACATAAAACCAAAAGGGAAAAGGGTATCCTAGGCATGCTCCTGTTGGGTTATAGCCTTTACTGTGCTAGAGCATTATTACAAACTGCAGAACAATAATAATAATAATAACATTAATAATAATATTTTAAAAAAATAAATATGAAATATAGATATGAAAGTTGCTTTATTATACCAAAACGCAATTTGCCTTGCCGGTGGCTTTTAAACACGATATTTTTTTATTTAGTGTCGAAATACAGAGAGGGGATGGAGTAAATTCGGAGGGCTCCCGTGGACGTAGGCTTAAATAAACAAAAAAAAACTATCTTCAGGAAACATGTTAACTGATGTCTCATACATCTGTCTTTTCCAAGTCGATAATACAAGTCAAACTGGTTTTGTAAAGTAGCGGGAATGCCGCAGGGGAATGCAGTTTTGCAACTTCGTGGTCACCAAAAGACATATATTTTAACAAAGTTAAAATATGGATTGAGGTGGGGTACATTCGTCATGATTCATGTGCCAGAGCTTCATTTAAGAAGTAACCTGCAAAGCAATGTCTCCTGTAAATTTTCCAAGAGAAACAAATTAGAAACAAATAAAACAAAATTAATAGTGTTTTACCGATACCGAAATGCATTTTGCCCGTATGTATCATAGATTACGGTGTGGCAGACACACCAACAAAAGCGATACCAGAAGCCGATGGAAGCTATTGTGTTGAGATTGTGTTATCTCGAATGACATACCATTGATCGCTTTATTGTCCGATTCGTGAGTGTGACTGTGACATAGAGGTTGTTTTGGTCTCGTTTTAGCGCAATATCACGTCATACATTTTGACATATTTGCCCTCTTTCTAAGCAAATTAAGACACTAATACTGTCATGAAGCATATCGATGTTTTCGCTAATATATTTTCTTTCATGTAGAATGTTGACATTTTGTATTAATTGCTGTTATTTATAAAACAGTTCAGGATTCTTGAAAAAAATACTCTGTTTTAAATTATAATTTGCATAATTTATGTAAATTAGGTAATAATAAACAATGATATCCCAATTATTTTATGACAATTTTCTTCCCTGTCTTACCCTAAGTCTTTATTTCCAATTTTAGGGCAGTTCTGGTGAAATATATATTCTGAATTACTTGTTTTTACATATCGACATAATATGCAAATTTATGCAAATTACTTGCTTATTTGCATAGATACAGCGTGTCTCTTTGGATGAATCTTTTTCTTTTGACTCAAGGAACATTTTGTGCCAAGTGGGACATTTGTACTCAAAAATGCAGCGTTCACCCCTTTTTTTGCAGTTAACAAGTCTACTTTAAGAACGGCTGGTGATCCTTTAAAAGTGATATTCACCATTTGTACATTGGTGACTAATTTAGCGCGTAAGAAAGGTTCACCAATCGTTCTTATAGTCGCTCTTAACTTTATACGAACAGCTTTTTGAAACGCCCTTCAGGAGTATCATCAGCTGGCTGAAGATTATCACCGATGACATGCAGTTATGCCAATGATTCTGAACTTCTATGACGTCCCAATAATGTCATCCCTATGCATGTGTATACAATTTAGGCAGTGGACCAAATTATATTGTTTTTTCTGTCTGGATAATACCAGGCCTTTGCTAATTTGGGGGAAACAAGAAATGTCAAGACTTTGTTTAAACTATTATGATCCTTTTATTTTATCTTTATTATATTTTTTACGGGATATTGCTGTGTATAATTTATGTTGCCAATATGGTGCATTGCTGGCCATTATACCTGTCGTGAATAATGCAAAGTATAGTCAAACCAAAGAAAACCTTTTGCAATTTTTACGTTCTTATCATTGTTGATCACGTTGTACTTTTGTGAATGTTCGTCTTTGTTGCTCTGTTTTTTGTTTTAATTTGCAGATATATTCTATGATTATTGTATAAAGATAATGACAATGTATTAGCTTGTTAAATAAAACTTGATGGTGTATATCAGGATGCATTGCGCGTTGAACTACCCCCCACCCCCCTCTTCTTCTAACTTTATGTTTGTGTGAGTGACATGTCTCATAGGTATAAAGGGTTATCTCGCTTTGTTTATACTGCATGCCTTTGTTTTGTAATAGTACACTTACAGTTCAGGGGTTAGCACCATCGATTTACTCTCTCTCTCCCTCTCTCTCTTACTTGATGACGTCATATAACATCCCATGGAGTTATATCTATCATGACCTTGGTTACCCCAAGGAAATCAGACAATGGATTTTCATCTCATGCCTCTTGTGATGAATCCAGAAATTAGACAAATCGGGCGTCATAATGATTTAATTGAAACAAATAAAAAGAATAAAATATTAAATCACCAGTGCAAGAACCTTGCTCCACCCCTGGTGTTAAAAAAAAAGATGCACAAAGATTTCGTGCAGTTTTACATTCCATTCACGATTGTCATTTAATATTTTATGCCCTGTACAGTAATTGATGTGACCCTAATTACAAAACTATTAGGCCTATTTAGAGCAATGGTTTTGGCATTTGTATCTAATAAATTGATGCCAAAAGCTCAGTATGGCTCTTCATAGTTATAACAGTACAAGAAAAATATGGAATGATATTCTGAATTCTATCAGATAGGATTTACTGCGTAATATTTTACTTGTGCTATACATTCATTGTAACATACGTAAGTGTTTTGCTATTTGAATTTGTTACTACGAATATATTTATTCAAAGGTTATAATTATGTTTCTTTTAAAACTTGGTTCAGTGTGTGGTTATGAAATAATAAATTGAAATTAAAACAAACTAACTGTTTATCCTCAAAATGGGGACAATAATAATTTGAGAGTGATTTTTCTATATATTTCTAGTACTGCATATTTTAACACTCTTCATGCTCTTAGAAAAAAAGGTTAGGGGAAGGCGGGGTAAGTTGAGCATAGGGGCAAGTTGAGCCACCACCCAATAATGAATGAGTCCGACATTGTGGTGGTGTCATGTATTGATGACCCATTTCATAACCCTTAACCCCACCACTTTGTTTTCAACTTTGAAACCAAAAGTACTTTTTCAGAGGGAAAAATACAAATTTCAGCCAAAAAAGTAAAAAAGGGTGTAAAATAGATAAATGATTTTTACCCACACATGTCTTTAAATGTACTATAGAAATAAGAACAATATCGTTTGTCCAGGTATGGATTCTCATTCTTGTCATAGTCTTTTACATGATGAATGCATAAGAAATGTGTGGATGTAAAAATATCGCAATAAGTTCGGACTGGGGTAATTTAAGCTAAATCAACATGGGGCAAGTTGAGCCATGGTAATTCTTATGGTGATGTATAATAAAAAAAAATTAAAAACGTAAAAAGCCATTGATATGCAGGCAGAAAGAAGCAAATTCACATGACAGTTCTTTTAATTTTAGAAGATGTTAGTATTTATAGAGAATTAGCAAGTGAAAAGACTTTAAATGAAAAACGAACATCCTGGTTCTTCCCGCATACATTTTGTACATAGTTTTTGTGGCTCAACTTACCCCACAGATGGGGCAAGTTGAGCCATTTGACATCGATTTTTTTCAAAGGTCACGATGACTTTCAGTTTGGGGGTAGAAAGTTTTTTATAGGTCAATAATATTTCCCAAGAATCAAATTTAAAGGCAAGGTACTTATTTCTACAATATTACTAGTCATCAATTCTAACATGCAAAATGCAAAGTGTCACAACTTACCCCGCCTTCCCCTATAGGGCTTTGTACTTGTCCCGTAATTGAAACCTTTGAAGATTCCCTGAAAGGTTCTTACCTTTAAACAAGCATTTGGGAAATTTGTTTGTTCTTTGTAAAACCATAAAAAGTTCTTGAATGCGTAAATAACCTTCATGTTCTTGGAAACCATGTTTCTCACGGGTTTTTTACATACGGGACAAAAGGCCCATTATGTTATCAGTAATTATTTTCAGATATGAAATCTATTTTTCCTGCTTTATCGTAAAACGTAAAAGATGTAGAGTTTACCTTAAAGGGATTGGTTCCTAAAGTATCTCTTTGATTAGGAACTAAATTAGATATTGCAATTAAAAGTAGGGTTTCTTCATTATACTAAAAATGAAAAATTAATTTCGTGTACAAAAGAAATAGTGAATGTATGCTACCAAGGATAGTGATATCTCATTGATGCTACCATCCACTCTCTTATTATGCATAATCATCACCCATCCTATATGCATGTAGTCTTTTAAATAAAATACTAAAATTTCATCATAATCTGATTACAATTAGCGAAGTTATTGAATTTAAAGTTAAGCAATATTTTTGTGAAAATAGTGATATGCACATCATCATGAATATTCATTAGGTGGGCTGATGATGTCACATCCCCACCTTCCCTTTCCTTATGTTTTTACATGAAATCATGATTATTTCATTATTTCGTACATGTGTGAATGATATGTTTTCCATATAATGAAATAAGTTGCAGCAATGCATATCCAATGCACTTAATCCGATTTCAATCCAATTTTTTAAGCTTTTGAATAAGCCCAATGAGGGCGCGAAATTGATATCAAGGTCAGAAAACTTGACATTTTTTTAATCATGAATAGAATGCATGGGTTAATATACTTTTAACAAAAATAATGTGAGCGCAAATTGCGAGCCGAAAATTTTGATAAACTTTAATGAAAGAGGAATCTAAAATAATTTGATACATTTGATGTAGGTAGGATGGGGGGTCAGGTGTCCGGACACTTTATCTTTTTGAAGCCTTATTTTTTTGTCTGTGGATTACACTAAAAATATGAATTCATTACTTGTAATCATTATCTATTTTGTTCTTTATAATATTTCCTAACATTTTGTACTAAAAATTGATGAAACTTCGCTTGTAAATTTTTCCAAATGACATTCTAAAATTGATCGTCCGGACACACAACCCGTCCGGATACACAACAACTGGGTATATAACTTCCCAATCAAAATGCAAGTGCGCAGCTTTAGCTAATACTATTCAGAATCAGACCCAAAAAGACATAAAGACCTAAAAAGGGATATTTAAAAAAAAATTATGGAATACACTAAGAGAATAGTTACTTGACGAATCAATGCAACTGCTCAGCGCGAGCGGAAAATGTTGATTATTAGACCATAAAATAAAGTCATTTTACAAACAACTATAAAATCTATTTGTAAATCAAACAAATTGAAAACTCAGTGTACGAGAAATATTTTGTATTATTTGCTTCAAAACTTGATATTTTAAGCTCAATGTAAGTCTCTTGCATGAGCAAGTTATGTATGATTAGGCAATGCGAGCACAAAGCGAGCGAAAATTTAAAATAGTGACATGAAATCCCCCCCCCTTATCTTATTTTATTCACTCCTTTTTCTCCTCTTATTTTTCCTCTTCATTTTCTCTTCTTTTTCTTGTTTGCTCGTTCCAAAAAGTGGGGGGACGTGTCCCCCTGTCCCACTGGGATTTCCACCAATGTATGTAATTTGATTTTTAAAAAAAAATCCTATATAGTCTTTGTAGTCGAAAAATGTTTCAAAATAGCGTACTTTTATGACGAATTGCTTCATTCTTGCCTGCTCCTATATCGGATTTAATTACAAAATCAAGGTTTCTTTAAAAGAATTAAAAAAACAAACGAACCCAAACACCAAATAACACCCCTAAATTCATTAAAAAATATATGAACGATGATTTTCTTGGAGTATTCGCAAGTTGTCCGAAAATTATCCTGATTGTCGTAGTCAGTGGCGGACCGTGACCCCGAGGAGACAAAGCATTGGGGGGCACGGCATTGTTCACAAACAATGCAGTGCCCCCAATGCTTTGTCTCCTCCGGGTCACGGTCCGCTACTGGTCCTAGTCCTTGAATTTACCACTCGTGACGTTGTCATAAATGTGTCCGTTTCTGTCCTAATACGATCTGCATGCTGTCATTAATTTCATATGATGACATAATGTTCATAGAATGTCCCAGTCCAATATGTCAAAACTCAAATGAATGATATTGAAACATATAGCCTTTTCAGCAAATCCATATCCACCTTCCAATATTCCTTCAAAGTGCTTAAAATACAGAGTTTAAATTGACCCTTTTTAGTTGGGAATATCAAATATTTTAAGCTCGCGCTTTGCGCTCGCTTTATCGATTTACATGATAAAATACGGTATACGGTTTAGAATGCCCAGATTCTAGATCGCGCATTTTTTTTTCAGATACGCAGCTTGTTCTCTATTTAAAATCATTATCCAATATATCAAAAATTTTCTGCTCGCGCTTTGCGCTAGAATTATTAATGCAGGAAGATGCCAAATTACCCATCCTTTCTCATGATTTCCAAAACTTGAATAGAGTGTCCCATTATAGGTCTGAAATCTCATTTTTTCCGCTCGCGCTTCGCGCTTGCATTGGTTTTATAATTATCTTGACCGTTAAAGATTACTAAAATTGCAATGTAAGTTTCTTAGGCCGCGGAATGTCATAAATTTTCAGCTCGCGCTTCGCGCTCGCATTATTTAATAGTTGAAATATGTATCGTCTATCTGTCTAATTGAAAAACGTTCATTAACAGTTTCCTTTTCGATCAAGCCAGAACCCATATAAAAATTTCGGCTCGCGCTTCGCGCTCACAGTAATTCTAGTTACATACCCATCTTGTTCAGGTTCACAATCATTGATTTTCAGGACAAAATACGTGAAATTCCATAATTTTTCAGATCACGCTTCGGGATCTCAGTATTTAAAGGTCAAGTCCACCCCACGAAAATACATACTTGAATAAACAGAGAAAAATCAAACTAGCATAGTGCTGAAAATTTCTTAAAAATCGGATGTAAAATAAGAAAGATATGACATTTTTAAGTTTCGCTTATTTTTCCCAAAACCATGAAAACAGTGATATGCATATAGTAGGTGACGTCCATCAGTCACTATTTCTTTTGTTTTTTTATTGTTCGAATTATCCAATATTTCATTTTTTATAGATCTGACAATAAGGACCAACTTGGCTGAACCATATAGTATTAAGCAATGCAATTTCCCCATGTTCAAGGAGGAATTAATTGTTGTATCACTTGAAAATGAGGAGAAAATTAGAATATTTCATATTTCACATAATAAATTTTCAGTGTTGTGCTTGTTGGATTTTTCTCTTTTTATTCAAATCAACTTTTTGTTGGGGGTGAACTTGTCCTTTGAATATGGCTTTTTAGATTATTACACTTCATTGTTGTTTTATGTAAGAATAAAGCTAAGAAATTACTGTTAGGATATGACCCTTTGCCCCCCCCCCCCTCAATTTTTCATGACCAATTAAGAAAAAAATAGAAAAGGAAAGTGATGAGGTTGAAATATATAGGCCTATTATTTTACAAATGTTATGTCAACATTTCAGTATCACAAACTTTGATTTTTGCTCGCTCGCTTGCTCACAACTTATTAATTTTACATGTATGCGATACACCGTATCGATCGAGCCCCCTCAAATTTTTTTTTTGGCTCATTATTAAATGGTACAACCCCTTCAAAGAAACAAACAAAAAATTAACTTCGAGAAGCCGATCGTGGAAAATATGGGGGAAAAAATTCGCCCCACCCCCCCCCTCCATTTTTGGCGGGAGCTGGATCTGCCCCTGATGTCCCTTTACGCGGTAAGTTCTTTATGGCCATGGAACGGTTTTCAAAGTGGGGGGGGGGGGAGGGGGGCTGAGCCGAAAAAGGGGATAGGCTGATGAATGCCAAAAAACCCCACAATACTATATGCTTCATTTTTACGTTTTTGTACACAGTTCTGGAAATAAAAGTGGGGGCTGAAGCCCCCCCCCCCCCCGCAGCCCCTGAAAACTGTTATCCTGTCGATCTTGATTGATTGGTTGGTTGATTCATTTACAAAAGGTAGTTTTATTGTTACCCTTCATCAGTATTCACTCACTGCCTTTATAAAGTTTATTACCTAGAGAAGAAACACGTACGGTGCCGCCGTAAATGCGGCTAAATTCCCCCCCCCCCCCCCTGCCAACGAACTGCGAGTCCCGTCGCTAAGAAGTAAAAAAAAAAAAAAAAAAAAACTTTTGATCGCGATCGGGCGAGCCGCTCCGGGGCGGGCGCGGCACGCCGGCCGAGCCTGGCCGCCTAGCTACGTACCACTACCGGTATACCGTACCTCTCTAGTTCTGTGAAAAAAAAGATGATGCCGCGGACGTTGTGATTTAGTTAAACAGCGACCACCTCTAACCCAGAACTTGTAAACTACATGTACATTTCAACTGTAGTTTGAACGACAATGTGAAGGTAACTTACAGTTAAACCAATCATTCTTACTGCTTTTTGTTGGAAAAATACGAACTTATCTGTGTGTATGTGACAAAGATTGATAAAAATGCTGAGCTGGGGCCGGGCAAAGGTGAAAAACGAAGGGTGGTAAGACAGTGACCCGCATTCTGAAGTCAGGTTTAATCCACTTACACTAGACAAGTGCGAGGTTATTAATTAGTAGGCTAAAGTGATGTTCGTTTACTGAACTTCTGAAGGCTCCACTTCACTACCGCTAGGTGCTACACTACGCTCCACCTACCCGAACCTGGCTCGAGTCAAGGTCAAGCCAGGTCCAAACTCGCTCTGAATAATCCGATTGACAAAGGTGGGAAAGATCAAAGATGTAGTCTTGATGACCCATGATGATGTTTTTAAAATATTTTGACATATATGATGGGGGGGCCTAAAACTACGCACTATGTTTACAAACGATAAAAACTGTGCCAATTTTAACATTTGAACAAATTATCTTTCACTAATTTGTGGCAAGTATTCTAAAGGTCATAAACCAAGAAGAAAATATCACAAAACTCACAAATATGAAAATCCTGCCATGTTTCCTGAACACCTCTTAATTTCGCCACCCGATGACAATAGAAGGGGTCCTAATTAAGCTACGCATTAGATTTGTCATGCAAACAAATTGTATTTCCTGTGCCTCAGCTCAAATAGTAAAATAAGTTGATATTATTATAGGAAAAAAATGATATTAAAGTGAATGTAACTCCAAAATTCCAAAGAGTTGTGGATTTTCTCTGCATTTAGAGATTAACTTCAGCCTCTGTATACCAAATTGAATAGGAATCGTTTGTCACTCTGCAGTCACAATTCCACATAGAGAGTGCACATTTACCATTGAAAACTGCATTCGCGATGATTACGATATGATTATTTACGTCTGGGACCGACCTTTAAAGTCACCATCCGAAAGACGTTACCAGGGATCGAACCTCGAATCTCTGCATCAATTTGTAACTTCCCCACAGCTTGGATTACAGGCGCACGCCACAACGCCCATTCTATAAGAGACACATGTATACAAAGATGGATTTCCTAGGCAAATCTATAGTTAAGAGGGTGAAATCGGTTTGTAGAGGTGAATTTTATTCATGTGCCTAATGCGTATAAAGGGCTACAAATTATTTCACTATAAATGGTCAAAATGAGACGTTTCTTACCAGACTGATCTCCTGTAAATCCCTTGATCCGTTTGTCAACAAAGCAAAGACAAAAACCTGACCCTCGAACCGCTTCGTCATGACGTACGGTATATCTGATCAGCGATGCCGTTTTGATGAACAATTATATAGGGAAGGGCCTCATAGCACACATGTTGTGTAGCGCGCATTCGTACGATACTTGTATATGTACATGTATGACTGCTCAGGAGTTGATCATAAATTTGCTTATCAGATTCAAGGATTGATTTTTTTTTTCCAGGACAAATCTCTGAAAACTTTTCATTAAACACTTGCCAGGATTGGATGGGTGCATACATACTGAAGATCATAATCATTAGAGCGGTACTCCGGGCTGAAAATATTTATATCTAAATAAATATAGTAAAATTCACAGAACAAAATGCTGAAAATTTAATCAAAATCGGATTACAAATAACGAAGTATTTCAAAGTTGAGCATTATTTTGTGGACATAGTTATACATGAATGCATTTCATCATGAAATATGTTCATTTGGTGGGCTGATGATGTCACATCCCCACTTTCCTTTTTCTTATGCTATTACATGAAATCATAATTAGTCAGGCAGCATATGTCATTTACTTCGACAATTTGGCTAAGTCTGATTTTTCACTTTTATGTGATTAGTGACATCACAAGGAACAACTTCCAACTTGGTGACAAATTTCTAAGGGTCATCTTGACCATGATAGGGGTCAAAATAAGGTCAATAGGGGTCAATTTTTTAAATTGCCCCAATTCTGTCAAATGACACATCAAATTGTTTGTCATGTTATACTGAACAAAAAAGTGTACACAAGCATATATACTCTTGACCTCCCGTTAAAAAGTTATGACCGGAAATTTCAAAGGTCAATGAACTTTAGAAAGCTCATTTTTCCGTGTTTTTATGCATGCGTGTACTTTTTTATTTTCGATTTTGATAATTCCATCTTCAGAAGTCCTTATCCAGAAGATATAAAGGGTCAAGACAAGGTCAGGGAAAGGTCAAAAGGTCAACAAACTTTCATTGGAGGCCAAAATACACGTCTAATAGCGGTTAGAAGTTTAGAAGTCTTATTTTTCGTGGATTCTTTATTTTTAGTCTATATCTAAGAATATATTTTATATACAAAGGGGTCAAATATGCCTATTTAGGAACAAAATAGATAAACAGAGATAGACGTCGACTACATTCAGTGTGGTATGGTATTGCAGGAATACTTTGAAACGACTTGACAAACCCTTATGCCCTTCAAAGTCGTATCATCTTCATGATGTTATAAGTGCAACCAGCTCTTTCTGAGTTTCTTGATTTTCTTGATTTAGGAATTCAATTCAAGTTCAAATCATTTTCAATTTACTAGTCTTTGATATGTAAAGATACATTTAATCCGTTTGCTTTGTACATAATATTTTAATCAACAGAAAGTATTGTAATGTATTGGGGTATATAATTATGTGCACTAAGTTAACAGACACATTGATTGATCAGTGCTGCCAGCTCCTAAGAAAGATGCCTAACATCTTATTTGGATTAACTTATGAATAAAATAATGAGGTAAGGAATGAGGATGATATAATAAGTTGGACTCAAATTGCTATTAATTCTAATGTGTGACTGTTATATTATTTCTGACAAAGAGGCAACATCGTGCAAGCATGCTCATTGTAGTCAGTCATGGATGTCCATCATGCTGATGTGATATGTTCTGACCATTACTCGATCTCTGGAGCCAAGGACTACACATTCCTGATTATATGCTGACATTAACACGGCTTGTACTATTTTATCAAGTGTGTTTTTCCAGAGCATACAACGTGAAACTAAACTTAATACCAGATGCAGATTTTGTTATTGTTCTTTTGTCGTTCTTGTTTTTTCCTACTTGCTGAATTACCTGGATGTTTCTAGAAAGAATAATTATATAATTGAAGTAAACCACGGTCATACCGCAGCGGGAAGGGGGGGCAGCTGCCCCCAGAAATTGTGAAGACTTGCATTTTTACTAAAAAATAAATATAATTTAAAGTATGCACGAAATCCTTTTCACTTTTCAAAATGCAAAAGGGCCCAATGATAAGCTTATAACAGCACATGAACCATAAATGTGTAGTCCTTGGCTCCAGAGATCGAGTAATGGTCAGAATATATCAAATCAGCATAATGGACATCCATGACTACAATGAACATGCATGCACGATGTTGCTTCTTTGTCAAAAATAATATTACCGTCATACATTAGAATTAATTGAGGAGCAATTGGAGCCCAACTTATCATCCTCAATCCTAACCTCATTATCTTATTTGCAGGATAATCCAAATGAAATGTTAGGCATCTTTCTTAGGAGCTGGGAGCACTGATCAATCGATGTGTTTATTCTGTTAACATAGTATTATACCCAAATACATTAAATAATTTCTGTTAATTAAGATATTGTGTACAAAGCATATGAAGGAAATACTTCTTCAAAGATGGTAAATTCAAAATGAACTGAACTTGAATTGAATTCCTAAATAAAAAAACTCCCTGGTTGCACTTATCACATCTTGAAGATGATAAGATTTTAAGGGCATAAGGGTTTGTAAAGTCTTTTCAAGGTATTCCCGCAATACCACACTGAATGCATTCGACGTCTATCTCTGTTTATCTATTTTGTTCCCACATAACCACATTTGACCCCTTTATATAGTATAAAATATCTTCTTAGATATAGACTCAAAATAAAGAACCCACGAAAAATAAGACTTCTAAACTTCTAACCGCTATTAGATGTGTATTTTGGCTTCTAATGAAAGTTTGTTGACCTTTGACCTTTCCCTGACCTTGTCTTGACCCTTTATATCTTCTGGATAAGGACTTCTAACGATGGAATTATCAAAATCGAAAATAAAATAGTTCACACATGCATAAAAACACAGAAAAATGAGCTTTCTTAACACCTTCAGTGTAATTTGCCATTTAACGAAAGTTCGTTGACCTTTGACATTTCCGGTCATAACTTTTTAACAGGAGGTCAAGAGTATATGCTTGTGTACACTTTTTTGTTCAGTATAACAAGACAAACAATTTGATGTGTCATTTGACAGAATTGGGGCAATTTAAAAAAATGACCCTTATTGACCTTATTTTGACCCCTAACATGGTCAAGATGACCATTAAAAATTTGTCACCAAGTTGGAAGTTGTTCCTTGTGATGTCACCAATCACATAAAAGTGAAAAATCAGACTTAGCCAATTTGTCGAAGTAGCCGGTAAATCATGACATATGCTGCCTGACTAAATTGTTTCATTTTTTTCATACATGTGTGAATAATGTGTCTCATCTATAATGAAATAAGTTGCAACAATGAATATTTAATGCACTAAATCAGTTGTCAATCGATTTTTTGGTTCGTGGCAGAATTTATTTTAATAAACCTTATTTCATATAATAAAATACAAAAGAACAAGTGGGAATATGACATCATCACTTTGCTCATTGAATATTCATGAAGACGTGCCTACATGTAGGACCGTTTTACACCAGAATAAATGCAAATCTTTACAATGCCATATCTTTGTTATTCGTTGTCCGATTTTGATCAAATTTTCAGTGTTTTGTTTGTCTGATTTTTCTTAATCTGTTTAAATCATATTATTTTCAGCCCGGAGCATTCCTTTAAGTATGGATTCATGAATTTTTTATGATAATTAACACGCTTTTATATAGCGGTTTTTAGTAGTGAAATATATTAATATATTTTTGGTGTTTGTGCTTTTTTCAAGAAAATTTATTTTTTTAAATGACAAAATCTGATTTAAATCAAATAAGTCTGATTTTTTAAATTGAATTTTTTTTTAAATCGCCAACCTTGTTATTATTATTATTATCATTATTATTATTCTTGTCGTTGGTGGTGTTGTACGTATTATACTTACTATTATTATCATCATCGTTAGTATTATTTGTTGTTATTAACATTGTTGTTATCATTGTCATTAGTATTATTTTTTTGTTTTCTGTCAATATTGTTGTTTATACTTGTTACAGATTGTATAGACTTCTGTAACAATAGTAAAACTATACATTGTAGGGTTATCATCTATAGGTTTATAGGCTAGCTACCTGTAAAATGTAATATACATGTAGCACAGTTGAGTGAGCATGAATCATGGTCTTGCCTAGAGGTACAATAGAACCCTTTGTCATCGTAACAAACAGCTTTGGAGTTTCAAAGGAAAGAACTCAGAAGAACTCTTGCAAACAAACTCTTGTGGTTGTCATATACTGTAATGTGCATTATTCTTCAGATTTTTGTGTCTATGTTTTCTTCTTGGAACAAGTCATACATGTCTTTGTCATGGATTCTGTTCTGTTTTCACTCTGAATGAACGAGGGAGGATATTCTGAAAATTTAATGAAAATAATTTGAGCACAATTTAATTAATAAATGTTGTACATGTTCATCCAGATCTCAAAATGTTCTCATGCTTTGTGAAGGCATCTGGTGCCTCCGGTGATGTAAGTACTTTTTCTTTCTCTTTTTATTGCATAAACATGAAAAAAATTGTAAACCGGATTATCAGAGCTACCAAGTCTCACGCATTATGCGTGAGACTCAAGCATTTTGGACTCTTGTTCATCCCCTCAAATCTCTGTCTCACGCAACTATCACAGCGTATCCCCATATACATGTACATTGTACACAATGTCTGTGATCTCACTCAGATTCACAGAAAATCTCACGCATAGCTGGTCTTTGACCTTGGCATCTCTGCATTATCTTAAGCCCCTTTCACAATTGGTGATACGACTGCTTACAACCGTTGCGATTCTGTGCAACATATATTGTGACCAAATAATTGCGAATGATTGCAAAAGCAATTGCAAATTGCATGTATTTTTCTGTAGGAATATCATTCTCTGTGAATCAAAGTACTCATTACACTAATGTTGACTATTCTTAAATTGTGGAATGCAGTGTTGATGTAACTTTATGTATGTAATTTTTATTCTCTATTTTATTTAACGAAAGATGTTTTCACAATGTGTGCAGCAATGACTATGATGATTAAATGCGGGTAAAAAAATAAAGGCTTTGAAGCTTGTAGTTAAATCCATTTAAATAGTAAGTTGTGTGGATCCATGCATACTGTACAAGTGAAGTGCACATGCTTTTTTTTCCATAGTGCTGGTTAAATCAATTAAAACCTGTCAAAAACTTTGGTAAAAGTACAATTTGTGAAATTGATTTGAGTATCATCAAACATAACAGTATCACAAAAGTGTAGATTTCAGTCACTAGAATTTGAATTTGACATATTTTCAAAATTTGATGTATTTGGCATTCAGTGTCCTTTGTTGGTAATTTATTATTTAAAAGAGCCCTTTGAACTCCTACATGTACTTTATAGATTTAATAAGTAGAATAGTGGATATTACTTAGAAATTCAAGAACAAAAATCATGTCCTGCAATTTTCAGTCCATTGGGTGATTCCATACGTATCGTACGGGACATTTAGAGAACATTTGACAGTTTTTTACAAGAAAAAACAAAAAATATTCCAGTAACTATAGGTGGTCATCAACTACTACCAGAGTGTAAGAAAAACCAAGACTTAACATGACTTGAATTCACATCCTGTATAATACAGATTAAAAATAGTAATGTGTCGTACGGACGCAGAAAAAGTAACTTTTTTAGAAACCTCAAGTTTATACTCAAAAGTCTGTGAGTTGGGCAGATAAATTTCATAGAAACTGAACTCAAATTGACACTCAATTACCCAAGAACAAACACATTTATAAAAGAAAGCAAAATAAACATTCATGAATAAATAAAGCAAATTATAATTTTCAAGAACATTGTGGCGTACGGGACATTCAAAATGTGTCGTACGGGACATCTCTAAATTGAAGCCAAACTTTCTTACTTTATGTCACTTTGACTTCTTCAATCACATTATTTGGCTGATGGTAATGATAATCCTATCAAACTAAGACACTCATTAGGTTAGAAACCGCTATTAGGTGAATATTTCTGTCAATATATCATAAACAAAATAATGTGTCGTACGGGACAATTGTGTGTCGTACGGGACACTTGTGTGTCGTACGGGACACTTGTGTGTTGTACAGGCACTTGCGTGTTGTACTGGGCAGCCTGAATAAATAAACATGAACTTTTTATCAATCAGAAGGAGCATTGCCCCTAAATTCTTGCTTATTTATGAAAAAATCTTTTAATAAGTAGTCATTCAGGACAATACAATTAAGTAATATAGCGGGATGGAAAATAGAGATTTGTTTGTTTGGGTAAAGAAGTTCGTTCGCCTTCTTCCATTGTTTACATTCCTTAAAGGTGTTGATTTCGTTTGCTAGTTTTTCTGGGCCAGGCTAGCGATTGGAATGTGGAAGTGAAAGAGGGCAAACTGACTGGGTTGCTAGGCGTTCAGGACTAATAGAAGTCCATTGGAACTTCAGTTATTTACTACTTTGCTTCTTATTCATGTTCTTCGGCTCGCTTGCATTCTTCAGTGATTAAAGAGAGAGAGAGAGCGAGAGTGTGAACAGGTGTGGAAGCAAGGGGTGAATTCCTTGGTGGAAGTGAGCTGTGAGTAGGAGTGGCTGAAGTGACAAGAGTCGCAAAAGAGGATTAATTGACTGAGAGAGCAGTTGGGGGAGTGGTTAAGAGAGTTACGTAAGTTGGAAGAATAATGGAAAGCCGAAGAACTTGAATTTGGAATCGGGGTACACAATAATTAAGTTCCGTTTTATATACTTACATTATAGGCGGATTAATTTCGCACATTACACCAAAGGTGATAGGGTCGACTTGGAAAGGCTTTTTCGCCACGCGGTGTTTGACCAAAAAGGGGATAAAAAGGGAGTGATTAGTTGCCAAGGGGCAGTTTTTCGTTCCCGATTTGTTTTGCCGCCGTAGGCCATGTCGGTTTAATTTTTGTCTGTCGTCGGTCGTCCAGCCCAGAGATGCGACATATATTATTATCCAGCATGTAATTTGACTTTGATTTAGAATAAAACCTGATACACAACTTAACTTCATCGAACTTGTCATTCTTTGACTCCCGTCTTTTTTTTGTACGTGGGCAGCGCAAGACGGTGGGCGGCCACCGGCCGTCTTGCAAAGCTGTGCCGCTACAAAATTGGTAGTACGGATGGGGTCGACCGTCATCTTCAGCATGTTCGGGGAACGTTTTAGTCCTTCAGTCTGGTTTTACGCATAAACACAATGTTTATCGGACATTGAGATAAATTCAACAAGGAGAGCTTCACTTCATGTCACCGGTTCCGGCTTATTTTTTGTTCGAGGATGTGAATTATGATATTATTTTAACTTTAACGTTGGAGAGAAATTCAGCTGCAGGGGTTGGAATTGAGCCCCCACATCGCCCGGGTTTTCGACGTTGGGACCTTACATGTGCCGTTGAGCTCAGGAGAAAGAACCCTTCGTCCTGGGACTCACGCGTGGCTGCATTGTAGCGAGGAGTCGAGGGACCTGTGAAAACCACTGCAAATAGACCTGACGGGGTAGCATAGCTGGTTTCCACTAAAACCCTCCGGATTAGTTGGTACCGACGAAGTCTGGTGATTTCACATTACACTGCGGTGAGAGGAGTCGTTTAACTGCGCGAGAATCGTCTTGGAAGGGGCTGTAAAGGAACTCAGCAGGGCGATTGCTTTTCCTTTGGTCGTCTCATGAGGATGGATTGAGGTTAGGTACTGAAGGCCGCAGGCGCTAGTCCGGCTCGGGGAGTTGGACGCTATCGAGGAGCTCCGAGACATCGTTCTTCCAACCAACGCTTCGACACGGCCCTTCATCTTCGTCATCGACGTGGTGTGGTAGACCCTGTCTTCGATATCTTCGACGGTGGAAGCTGGCACTGTCGTTTGGAAGCCGATAGCCTTGGCGAGTGAAGCAGCAGGAGTCGCTGGTATGTAGTGAAGCCCTTGTTAAGATTTTTCCAGAACAGTCATTCACATTTAATGTAGACTCTCATATTACAAACTATAAGATATGCTTGATCTGTATCTGAAAAGATATGAACTCGTTATCTTCTCAACATGACGATGTGTTAAGATATGTGTGTAGCTATGCAGTTTGTTATTATGTCTGTTTTGCATTAGTGTGCATTGGGATCTGAAGGAGATAGCACAAATAAATTCTGCAAATACACCATTAGACAGAATAATAATAGTAAAAATCTAGATTTTGGTAGTGTTCTTTGGCAACACATGAAAATACATCTTCAGAAAATCTATATAGAATTTGCAGTCTTTTGTGCTTACCTTTATATCAGACCCCCAATGTTTATTGTGGTCTGGACTTACACATTTCACAATTTTAACTAAATGCCTTTTTTCCTAGGTTCTGCGTCTGGTTCGATTGGTTACCTTTCTCTCCCAGAGTTAGATAGTAGACTATATAATAAGTGTGTTATAACTGAAGGTTTATCGTAGTTGAGGTTGCATCTCCTTTCAGTAGTATTCACATATACATAGTAAAATTATGGCTGAAAAGTTAGTTGAAGATTTAGTAACCGGTTTAACCGGAGCATTACAAAGGTGTAGGTTTACCCCTAGTGATAGAAGTACCAGACTTGAGAGATTTTCTGGACAAGGTGGCATTTCCCTTACCGAATGGTTAGAAGAAATAGATCTTTATTGTGAACAATACCAAATCTCTGAAACTCAAAAAGTGCGGCATAATCAGAGCAAATTTGGAAGGTGCAGCACGTAAAAAAGTTGTTTTTCGGGGAAATAAGATACTAAAAGTATTGAACTATTTCAAAAACATTTTGGAAAGAAACAAACTGTGCAATCTTTGCAGCAAGCCTTTTATGAAATCCAATCGAAGTCTGGTGTTTCTGACCAGGAAAAATTGTTAGGGACCACTCTTTTAAATTTGTTTCCTTCCTTTTCGCCTGAACAACTCATTCAAATACAGAAAATGGACCCAGAACTGAGATTTGTGTGGGAACGGTGGAGCGCGGGAGCGTAAACTGGAAACCGGTAGATGAAACCGGGGGTTGAATTTCCCGCACGTTTTTCAGAACCAGATAGTTTGAAACAATGGTTATATCAATGGTCTAATTTTTCTGTTAAAGATGGAATATTAGGAAGGAAGCTTCTTGATCCTTTATTTGGTGATATATTTCAAATTTCACTCCCACAGTGTTTGCGTAAGAGTATTTCAGTTAGATGTCATGATGAATGGGGACATCAAGGTAGAAATAAAACTAACAATTAGCTAGGTCAAGAGTTTATTGGCCTGGCATGGCTCGTGATAAAAATTTTATGTTAAAAGATGTATTAAATGTGCTAAGGCAAAGGAGATGCAGCCTCGGGTAAGAACCCCAATGAGACATCTAATGGCATTTAGTCCATTGGAAATTATTGCTATTGATTTTGTTAAGTTAGATCCTGGTAAGGGAGGATTTGAGGATGTACTTTTTATTACAGATGTATATACGAAATTAGCTCAGGCAATCCCTTGTAGAAATCAACACGCCTCAACAGTAGCTAAAGCTCTACAAGAGCACTGGTTCACAAAGTATGGAATTCCAAATAGAATTCATAGTGATCAGGGACGTAATTTTGAGGGTCAGGTGATAAAAGAATTATGTAGGCTTTATGGTATACGTAAGACTCGTACAACACCATATCATCCTGAGGGTAATGCTCAGGCTGAAAGATTCAATGGGACTTTATTTGGCCTAATCAAATCGCTGGATCAGCGTGATAGACGTAGATGGCCTGAATTATTGCCTCATCTTGTCTACATGTACAATACCACCCCCCACGAAACTACGAGGGTCAGCCCTTTTGCTCTTATGTTTGGTAGGAAAGAGCGTATTCCTTTAGATCATTTGTTGGGTGTGTCTGATGTAGAATGGGAACAAGACTTTGTTAAAGAACAAGCCGAGTTGGTTGAGAGGGCTCAAAAGGTTGTCAGAGAAAGGACCGACAAGTTAGCAGCCCGGAATAAGGCCCGAGCTGATGCAAATATCTCTGCAAGTCCCCCTCCCCTGGGCATAGGATCTCTTGTTTACTTAAAGAAGTGTGCTTTTAGTAAAAGACACAAGTTGGAGAATGTTTGTTTTGATGAATTATATGTTGATTGGATAAATCCTGAGGATATTTATCGTATCCGACCTATTAATGGAGGTAATCCAAAGATAGTGAATCGTAGGCTAGTAAGGAAAGTACCTTCTGAATCAGATGTGGTTGACCAAAATATGGAAGATTTTGGGTTATGAGAGAAGGAAAATCATTGCTAGCTACAAGGATTCTAGAAAAGATTTTGAGGATGAATATGTTTTAGTACCAGAAAGAGTAACTACAGAAACAGTAGGGGAGAGTACTGGTCTAACCAGAGTACGGATGGGGGCGTACAAGTGGGCGTACCAGAGGCGGAACAAGTGTCGTCCAGATGAGATCTTAAAGACAAAATAAAGGCATTCATTCTAATCCATACAACTTACCTAAGTCTGTATTGGAAAAATAAAGTAATAAGTAAACAATTAAAAATTTACCTTGGGTCTCTGGGCTGGACTCCGCCTTCAATTATTTATGACGATGACAGTTTTATTATTTGGACATAGCTTTGTGAAACGATTAGTAGGGAGTGGGGTAAGGAGCATGTATTTGGAAATTGGTGGTAAATAACAAATATTGAGAAGTTTTGGAGAAGGTGACTCAACTTTGAAAGAATGCTACATAATACAAATACATAGGGATATGTTCTGGGTTTGGGAGCACCGTTCCCTGCCGGATGCACCCCATCATATTCTTGATGGAGTGCATCTAACAGAGAGGGGGAAGAAGCTATACCTACGTACCCTACGTAGAATAGTAAGTTTTTGTCAGACACATTTTTGGATTTAATTAATTTTTTTTATTATTGTGGGATGAATGATGTACATCAGTGATTATGGGTTTTATATATGATTGCTTGGTTCTATTGATTGACTGGCCCAGTTTGGTTTGCCGACATGGATTATTTAATATATTTTGTGATATTAATTAATCTGTAAATATGTAATTATATTTGTCCTTATAGGAAAACTACATATCAGATGGCAGGATGGTGTCAAACGGAACTGGAGGAGGCATGGGATATCCACCTCTGATGGTAGTTTTGACATCATCCCAAAGTCTTGGTAAATGGTAGAAAACAGTAATGTTTGGGTTATTTTTTTGTCCATGTAATAGGACTTGTAAAATTTGAACAAATGAAAAAAGGGATTTTTTTAAACAATTGTTTATCTTTTTAATGTGGAGGTTTACCCTAGAGGTGCACTATGTCATCTGTTTGGAAGCAAAGGATGAATTGTACATAAAAAAAAAACACTGTAAAGTAATGATTCTGAAAGTATAACACATAAAATAATTGTAACTTTCAGAATAAGCGTCATTATTTGTAACCATAGCAGAGCGAGGTCTAACATGTGCATGCATGCTGTCCAATATCAAAATATTTATTGTTTACTGTTTATGATGCATGTTCATGGTTGATATATAATGCCTGAAGTTCATGGTTTACAATTACAACCCATCCATTGATTAATGTTCAATTGATTAATAAACACTTTTACTAGGGCATTATACAAGTATGCTGATGCAAAATATTTTTTTAGTATCATTTTGGACATGAAACATGCACTTGTTAACTCGGGTTATTTATAGTTTTTTTATATAAGATGACCAGATTTACTGCTGTTGGTTTTTCATTTTGTAAGGTGGATACAGATACGGATATGGATAATTTTACTTTTCACATGTATCATTGCTATTATTACTACTGTACATGTATGTTTATGTACCTGTAGTATTTTGACGTAACTAGTTGTGCATAAGAGGTATAATGAAGGTTTAATAGATGTTTAGAGGTTGAATTTGTAACTAAACCTTCAATTCATTTTTTCAGGGGTCTGGAGTGTTTATCTTTGAAGGGGTGATGTCATCGATGAAGCAGCAGGAAGCTTGGGTCATCCACTTCCCAATGCCTATACGTTGACATTCCCCTGATAGAAGCTCTCCAAATCCTATTTTTAATTGAAGAAGGTACAGGTACAATGTATATACATGCAATTTATTTGCCAAAAAGGGAAGATTTTGAAAGAACAATATTTGGCATAAATATAGAACGATGTTGAAATGTTTATATTGTTTATGACAAATTGTAAGTGTCATGGATGGACGACCGTCAGTATCAAATCTTTTTTTCCTTATTTTTTGCGATCTTATGGAACAGATCGATTCAGTAGGGGAGAGTTATAGCGGGATGGAAAATAGAGATTTGTTTGTTTGGGTAAAGAAGTTCGTTCGCCTTCTTCCATTGTTTACATTCCTTAAAGGTGTTGATTTCGTTTGCTAGTTTTTCTGGGCCAGGCTAGCGATTGGAATGTGGAAGTGAAAGAGGGCAAACTGACTGGGTTGCTAGGCGTTCAGGACTAATAGAAGACCATTGGAACTTCAGTTATTTACTACTTTGCTTCTTATTCATGTTCTTCGGCTCGCTTGCATTCTTCAGTGATTAAAGAGAGAGAGAGAGCGAGAGTGTGAACAGGTGTGGAAGCAAGGGGTGAATTCCTTGGTGGAAGTGAGCTGTGAGTAGGAGTGGCTGAAGTGACAAGAGTCGCAAAAGAGGATTAATTGACTGAGAGAGCAGTTGGGGGAGTGGTTAAGAGAGTTACGTAAGTTGGAAGAATAATGGAAAGCCGAAGAACTTGAATTTGGAATCGGGGTACACAATAATTAAGTTCCGTTTTATATACTTACATTATAGGCGGATTAATTTCGCACATTACACCAAAGGTGATAGGGTCGACTTGGAAAGGCTTTTTCGCCACGCGGTGTTTGACCAAAAAGGGGATAAAAAGGGAGTGATTAGTTGCCAAGGGGCAGTTTTTCGTTCCCGATTTGTTTTGCCGCCGTAGGCCATGTCGGTTTAATTTTTGTCTGTCGTCGGTCGTCCAGCCCAGAGATGCGACATCTATTATTATCCAGCATGTAATTTGACTTTGATTTAGAATAAAACCTGATACACAACTTAACTTCATCGAACTTGTCATTCTTTGACTCCCGTCTTTTTTTTGTACGTGGGCAGCGCAAGACGGTGGGCGGCCACCGGCCGTCTTGCAAAGCTGTGCCGCTACAGTAACCTCAATATATACAATTGGGAACAATATGTTATAATTTTTTCATGATGGGAAATGTACAAGTGTTCACAGCATTTTACGAGCCGAAAAACTTCAGGTTTTGTGTGAAGTTATATTTTAGGGAATTAATTGATGATTTCCAAACACTAAACAATGAATGAATGAAACTTTGTGTAAATTATGGGGCTAAAATGTTATAATTTTTTAAATAAAATGTATATCTACATGATATGTCACAACTGTCACTTTTTTTGCTTTTTTTAGTCACAATTATTTTTTCTAAAGAAATGCGGTTCTACTTTTTCAAACCCATCTGCATTTCATGAAACCATATGGTTTGTCTTATTTTCCAGATTTTTTTTACAACTTGAAAAAAGTAAGGAGTTTCAATACTGTATTTAAAAAATAGTGATCATCAAGGGAAGTCCAAATAGATGATCATGATGATTGATATGTATTTTTTACATCTTATAATAATTCCACATTAGCATGCAAGAGGAAGTCATCTTCCAGGCTAGGTTGAAATGATTATAAAAGTTTTCTTTTCATGCTCAATGAAAAGAAATTAACCTTGCTCTGATCAGTGAAAATCACCAGTTTAGCTGAAGGGATTCACAAAAGAATAAGCCTACATGAAATCAATTAAAATGTTTAGATTCACCTATTTCATGTTCTATGGAGATAAACAAAGTCCTTTTTCAGTTCACTTTATGTTAAATCAATTAAATGAATTTAAATATGCCTACTATTTATGGTTTCTGAATCCAAATCCTGCAATTAAATGCATTATTATATTGTGTGTCGTAGGGGACATGTCCCGTACGACACAGCGTGTGTCGTACGGGACAACTTTTAATAGGACAATAATTGAAAAATGAAGGGCAGTAATTAGATCCTTATGGGATAAATCGATCACCCATGGGTCAAACAAAGAGAAACTGATTTTATGAAATTGCATCATCAAAAATAAAATTGCAGGAAAAACTTTTGCATTGTCATGTGTCGTACGGGACATTGCCAAAAATAGGTTCGGAAAAATCAGGGCTGCCCCTATTATGGATCATGAAAATGTTGTAGATATTATTTGGAACCATCATTGATATATTATTCTATTGACCTGCAATATTTTCAATCTTCTCATGCTTTGCAAATAATTGTTTCAGGCGGAATTGTACTTGACTATTCAATGAGCAAAATTATTGAAAATTTAAAATTCCATTGTTCTCCCCCTAAAAAACTATATCTGTCTTCACTTTTGGTTAAAACTCATAATTTTCATAAAATTTAGGTATCATAGTAAAATATTACACTACTTATGACTTATTGAAAGCATGTTGAAATTTATGATATTTTTGAAGTTCTAGTGTGGAATCGCCCCATTCAATGTTTAAGAAAGGGTTTTACAATATAAAGAAAACAAAAATACACATTTTTATTGTGCACCTGATCAAAATAAATTACCATGTCGATATAAAATCAGTAAATTTACCAAATAAAACACTTAATATCTTTAACATCATAATCATCATTTGGGGCACACATATTCATATAATCTACAATAGTATTGGAATAGTAACATGTATTTTTAGGGTTTAACAATTTAAGAAGGTTTCATATTTTACAAGTTTACATGTGCATGAACATGTATCTATGGTTTCACGAAAAGAGCTGACATTATTTAGTAACTGTCATATGGCAAATCGCTTAAATTGCAGTTACTGTATTAAATTACATGTACTGTAGAAGTGACCTCCTGGAATTGATTTTGGTGATTAGCATTCCAGAAAGTATAAGGCCTTCAGCCAATCAGACAGACGTATGCAGAGCCAATAAATGTCTGGCATTGGGATATTGAAAGACTATGGATGATCTTGCAAAAGAGATATGATGATCATGACAATGATGATGATGGATGGATGATGATGTGTTGATGGTGGTGATGATGTCAATGGTGGATGGTGATGATGACAATGTTGATGGTGATGGTGATAATGACAATGATGATGATGACAATGTTGATGATGGTGATGATGACAATGTTGATGGTGATGGTGATAATGACAATGATGATGATGACAATGTTGATGATTGTGATGATGACAATGTTGATGGTGATGGTGATAATGACAATGATGATGATGACAATGTTGATGATGTTAATGGTGATAATGAGTCTTAATGACAATGATGATGACATTGTTGATGGTGGTGATGATGGTGATAACATTGTTGGTGGTGGTAGAGGTGGTGGTGATGATGATGATGATTATGACGATGATGATGATGATGACAATGATGATGGCAGTGTTGATGGTGGTGATGATGAGGAGAAGGAGAATGATACAGATGGAGATGATAATCATATTGATCATAGAGATGATGATGGTGGTGGTGATTGTGAGGTGGTGACTGTGAAGATGATGAAAAAACAGGGCCCTGGGAACAGTATATTTTTTAATGGGGGTGCTGAAGAAAATTTGACAAGCAGAAAAGGGGGTTTCACTACAAAATGAAGGTCATTTTGGTCCCAAGAAATTTGTAAGCAAAAAAAAAAGGGGGGGGGGTCAACAAAAAATGTTGGTCACTTTCCTTACATGTACATTTTTTTCCCAATTTGCTACACCTGTCAGAATCCCAGGGGATGCTGCATATGAAGAATAATACCTTCAGCACTCTGCGAAAATGATGATAATTGATTATGATGATTAGATAGATAGAGATGATGATAATGACCATGAGATGATGAGAGTGACTGAAGACAATGATGAGCGATTCAAACGTCTTATCATATTTTGGGTTTTATTTTTACTTTTTATTATACAGATGAAAAGACACAACGCAGAGGTAGCCCCACTACAATTAGCATCAGGGGTAAAGACCATTCCTGAGGTTAAAGGTCAGGCCCCTTCCCCAGGGCGTGGGGGTGGGGTACTTAATTCCATGACTTCCCTCCAAAGAGAGGCATCCCCAACCACTCAGATCCATGCTGCTGCTGTCAATGGTCAGAAGACATCTCTTCAAAAACTTCTCAAAGGTTTGTCATCTATCACATGTATCTTTTATCATAGAGGCTCCCTGAAGTTCAGTAACAATTTCTAATCTGGTATATATTTTGGATTTTGAAAGTGTAAGTGAAATAATTTCAAGAAGTCACTATGCCATATCAAAAGAGAATTAACATACTTGTATTTGTTGATTTCACCTGCCACTTTCATTGTAAAATAAACAGAACAGCTCCATGCACTGTACAATGTATGTGAATGTGAGTAGGGATTGACTAGAGGTATATGTAGGAGCCATGTACACAGTTCCAGTGACCCACAAAAGAAACTTGTGCATCATTATGGTTTTTGTTTTATTTTATAAATCTAAAATTCAGACTATGAACCAAAACGTAGATTTTCATCTGAAACAAAATATGAATACTAAAACCTGTTTTTTTTTTTCAGGACACATCCAATTCAGGCCTATGACATGTAGTATCAAGTTGAACAGTGGTCAATATTTTTGTGATTTAGGATTAATCAAAACTTGAAACCAAGGCTTTGAAATCAATTACAAGTCAATTTCAGCCTATTCCAGTCTTAAATCCATTCCTTCACTTGATGCAAATTTTCACTTGATTGCTCTTCTGCTTCTTACAACACCATTTATAGATTGATTTACTTTAACTGATATGTGCAATCAAAAGGCCAATCATTAAAAAGAACTTTCTTGCAATACCTCGACTGTTAACATTTGTTTCCACAAAGATGAAATATTTCATTTAGTATTTTAATTGTCATTTATGCCCAGTCATTTTCTGTTGAATTAATAAAATGATGTACAACATTTCTACCTTGTGTAGTACATGTACATTGTATGTGGGTGGTTGTTTTCAGTGTTTTCTTGTTTTGATGATAACATGTACCTCTTTGAAATAGGTACACTATGAATGTAGTGGTCTGATTTTCAAAACTTAAAGTTTGCTCTCAGTTTATAATACACTAAATATATCATTCCTATTGTTCTTGGTACTGGTTAATTCAAATGTAACTTTGTGTTGCAATAGTACTGAAGTGTGATGTCATCAGTTTTTCATTTTTAAATTTCAGCATTAAAAAAAAAATCATATTTGGGTAGAGCATGATTACATAACTCCACAACCTACATTTGGTGGGAATTAGTCCATAGGGGCTTTAGATATGATCTCATGAATACATAAGTAGCCTCATTGAAATCAATGTATTATTGGCTTTTTTCTACATGTAAATGTTATAAACCAGACAAGATGATTCATTGACTCTAGTGGGCTAATTACATTCATGAGGTCATATCTTGGGCCCCCATGGATAGATGCCCACAAAAATTTAGGTTGTAACTTATTCATGATGATGCTCTACAAAAAAAAATGGTATCAAAGACGCTGAAATGCAAAGATGGTTCTTGTGACATCACTTCAGTACTCTATATGTTGATGGTCAATTGAAAATTTGAAATAAGTTGAAAATCTTATGGCCATTGCAAGAAACTTATGTTTGATTCCAAATCAAGTGTTAATTTAATACTATACAAATAATTATTAATGTGCACTCAATAGCAACGCAACTTTCTTGTAATTCCCCCATTATGCTTGATTTTTAGATTTGTTCTTGATTCACAATGGAAATTGAATAACTTACTATAGCTCTAAATTGCAATTGATGGCTAGTTTCATGAACCATTCATTTCTTTTGTAGCATACCCAAAAGAAGTTGATCAGGCAGACCAGTTTGGGCGGTCACCTCTCATGTTTGCAGTACTTGCTGACCGACTTGACTGCGCAGAGGTCCTCATAAAAAAGGGAGCTAACGTGGATGCCAAAGATAATGGAGGAAGGACAGCCTTGCACTGGGCTACATACAAGGTATCCCCAAGAGTAATAAAAAAATATATATATTTTAACATAATTTATTCATATATTGCTACCGGGCACCCTCCTTGATATTGTTGCATTTAAATATTTTCTTCGAAGGTCTGTTCTGGATATACACAAGCTTTTGAGGGAATGTCCCTAAGCCTAATACAGCATGTATATGGTGGTGGTATAATTTTTATGAAACTATGACTAAACAACTGGACTGACTTTCATTTCCTTTACAAATTGAGTGAGATCTAAGTACATACAAAATCATGAAAATACCAAGCTCAATGGTTTTCTCATCCAAAGTGAAATTGAGAAATAAATATATGGGATATATAGTTGCATGTACTAGATGTTTGAATATTTCTTGCAGAATACATAGACATTACACACATGGCAAAGTGAGCGATTTTAATATGAAGGCGCGATAGCTCAGTCGGTAGAGCGGGGGATTCGTATTCCGGTGACCCGTGTTCGATTCCCACTTGGTGCACTAGTGCCCTTTGGTAAGGCATTAATCCTCAGTACCAGGTCCTTCGGAGGGGATCTTAAGCCGTCGATCCTCTGGTTGCTTGCTTACAAGCATTCATGCTTTCTTAGCAATCAGGTAAAAAATCACCAATCACCACCAATGTCTTTTTCTTTGGTCTTTGCAGGGAGTGTTTCGGCTATGCAAGTTGCTAGTATCTAAGGGAGCCTATTGGAGAGAAAAAGACAACGAGGGACAGACGTGTCTTCACTTTGCCACAAGACACAAAGATACTAGATGTCTTGCCCTTATCATGAAACAACTCATGCCAGGGGAAGTAGATGAGCAAGATAATTCAAAGGTATGTTTGACTGTATGAATCTAAGGCATGTTATGATTTGATTGTTTAGTACCTGAAAATCGTAAAATAGCCTTAAAAATTGATATACTCAAGCTTTTCTACATGCACTCATTGTAGTAATTTCATGTAATTTTACTCTAATGAGTGCATGTCAAAAAGCTTTAGTGTGTCCGTTTTTACGGCAATTTCACTGTCTGATTGTTATGGAGCTTATTAAACATGAGGTGAAGCAAGGCTCCACACTAACCGTTTTTTTCTACTGGTCCAACCTGTTCAAGTTGGACCAGTAGATAACAAGTTTTTCCATTTTTTTACTGATCCAAACCTAAGATTTACTTGTCCCCCAAAATAGAGAAAAACGTAAAAAAAAACCTTCAGTTTATTTTGCTGTCTTTTATTTGGCCCCTCCCCCTCCAAAAAAAAACTTAGAAAGAGTACCCACACTTACACACACTACATAATTCATGAGACCCATTTCTCAATTTTTGAGATCCATTTTTTTAAGAGGCTAGAGACATTTTTATAATTCACCAAAGAGGAGAAGATATAATTTGTATCAGTTTGATATACTTTTTACTGGTCATGTCGGTCCAGTAAATTTTGCTATTTTTGAAAAATATTTGGCCCTGCACCAGTGTCGCGTGCTGGGTGAAGGTTTCAAATCATTGCCACTTTATATCTTTTATGAAAATAGTTATGATAGTTGGTTCATAAATAGTACTAATGTCTGTCACAATCTTGGTGCTACTACCGACTTTAGTTTGATACCTACTATGTCCTATTCTGAATAATACCTTCAAACATTCTGGTAAACCAATGTACCTAATGTGTCCTATTCTGAATAATACCTTCAAACATTCTGGTAAACCAATGTACCTACTATGTCCTATTCTGAATAATACCTTCTAACATTCTGGTAAACCAATGTACCTTATGTGTCCTATTCTGAATAATACCTTCAAACATTCTCGTAAACCAATGTACCTACTATGTCCTATTCTGAATAATACCTTCTAACATTCTGGTAAACCAATGTACCTAGTGTGTCCTATTCTGAATAATACCTTCAAACATTCTGGTAAACCAATGTACCTACTATGTCCTATTCTGAATAATACCTTTAAACATTCTGGTAAACCAATGTACCTACTATGTCCTATTCTGAATAATACCTTCAAACATTCTGGTAAACCAATGTACCTACTATGTCCTATTCTGAATAATACCTTCAAACATTCTGGTAAACCAATGTACCTACTATGTCCTATTCTGAATAATACCTTCAAACATTCTGGTATACCAATATACCTACTATGTCCTATTCTGAATAATACCTTCAAACATTCTGGTGAACCAATGTACCTACTATGTCCTATTCTGAATAATACCTTCAAACATTCTGGTAAACCAATGTACCTACTATGTCCTATTCTGAATAATACCTTCAAACATTCTGGTAAACCAATGTACCTACTGTGTCCTATTCTGAATAATACCTTCAAACATTCTGGTAACCCAATGTACATACTATGTGCTATTCTGAATAATACCTTCAAACATTCTGGTAAACCAATGTACCTACTATGTCCTATTCTGAATAATACCTTCAAACATTCTGGTAAACCAATGTACCTACTATGTCCTATTCTGAATAATACCTTCAAACATTCTGGTAAACCGATATACCTACTATGTCCTATTCTGAATAATACCTTCAAACATTCTGGTAAACCAATATACCTACTATGTCCTATTCTGAATAATACCTTCAAACATTCTGGTAAACCAATGTACCTACTATGTCCTATTCTGAATAATACATTCATACATTCTGTTAAACCAATTTACAAAATGTGTCCTATTCTGAATAATACCTTCAAACATTCTGGTAAACCAATTTACCTAATGTGTCCTATTCTGAATAATACCTTCAAACATTCTGGTAAACCAATGTACCTACTATGTCCTATTCTGAATAATACCTTCAAACATTCTGGTAAACCAATATACCTACTATGTCCTATTCTGAATAATACCTTCAAACATTCTGGTAAACCAATGTACCTACTATGTCCTATTCTGAATAATACCTTCAAACGTTCTGGTAAACTAATGTATCTACTATGTCCTTTTCTGAATAATACCTTCAAACATTCTGGTAAACCAATGTACCTACAATGTCCTATTCTGAATAATACCTTCAAACATTCTGGTAAACCAATATACCTACTATGTCCTATTCTGAATAATACCTTCAAACATTCTGGTAAACCAATGTACCTACTATGTCCTATTCTGAATAATACCTTCAAACATTCTGGTAAACCAATATACCTACTATGTCCTATTCTGAATAATACCTCCAAACATTCTGGTAAACCAATGTACCTACTATGTCCTATTCTGAATAATACCTTCAAACATTCTGGTAAACCAATATACCTACTATGTCCTATTCTGAATAATACCTTCAAACATTCTGGTAAACCAATGTACCTACTATGTCCTATTCTGAATAATACCTTCAAACATTCTGGTAAACCAATGTACCTACTATGTCCTATTCTGAATAATACCTTCAAACATTCTGGTAAACCAATATACCTACTATGTCCTATTCTGAATAATACCTTCAAACGTTCTGGTAAACCAATGTATCTACTATGTCCTATTCTGAATAATACCTTCAAACATTCTGGTAAACCAATGTACCTACTATGTCCTATTCTGAATAATACCTTCAAACATTCTGGTAAACCAATATACCTACTATGTCCTATTCTGTATAATACCTTCAAACATTCTGGTAAACCAATATACCTACTATGTCCTATTCTGAATAATACCTTCAAACATTCTGGTAAACGATATACCTACTATGTCCTATTCTGAATAATACCTTCAAACATTCTGGTAAACCAATATACCTACTATGTCCTATTCTGAATAATACCTTCAAACATTCTGGTAAACCAATGTACCTACTATGTCCTATTCTGAATAATACATTCATACATTCTGTTAAACCAATTTACAAAATGTGTCCTATTCTGAATAATACCTTCAAACATTCTGGTAAACCAATTTACCTAATGTGTCCTATTCTGAATAATACCTTCAAACATTCTGGTAAACCAATGTACCTACTATGTCCTATTCTGAATAATACCTTCAAACATTCTGGTAAACCAATGTACCTACTATGTCCTATTCTGAATAATACCTTCAAACATTCTGGTAAACCAATGTACCTACTATGTCCTATTCTGAATAATACCTTCAAACGTTCTGGTAAACTAATGTATCTACTATGTCCTTTTCTGAATAATACCTTCAAACATTCTGGTAAACCAATGTACCTACAATGTCCTATTCTGAATAATACCTTCAAACATTCTGGTAAACCAATATACCTACTATGTCCTATTCTGAATAATACCTTCAAACATTCTGGTAAACCAATGTACCTACTATGTCCTATTCTGAATAATACCTTCAAACATTCTGGTAAACCAATATACCTACTATGTCCTATTCTGAATAATACCTCCAAACATTCTGGTAAACCAATGTACCTACTATGTCCTATTCTGAATAATACCTTCAAACATTCTGGTAAACCAATATACCTACTATGTCCTATTCTGAATAATACCTTCAAACATTCTGGTAAACCAATGTACCTACTATGTCCTATTCTGAATAATACCTTCAAACATTCTGGTAAACCAATGTACCTACTATGTCCTATTCTGAATAATACCTTCAAACATTCTGGTAAACCAATATACCTACTATGTCCTATTCTGAATAATACCTTCAAACGTTCTGGTAAACCAATGTATCTACTATGTCCTATTCTGAATAATACCTTCAAACATTCTGGTAAACCAATGTACCTACTATGTCCTATTCTGAATAATACCTTCAAACATTCTGGTAAACCAATATACCTACTATGTCCTATTCTGTATAATACCTTCAAACATTCTGGTAAACCAATATACCTACTATGTCCTATTCTGAATAATACCTTCAAACATTCTGGTAAACCAATGTACCTACTATGTCCTATTCTGAATAATACCTTCAAACATTCTGGTAAACCAATATACCTACTATGTCCTATTCTGAATAATACATTCAAACATTCTGGTAAACCAATGTACCTACTATGTCCTATTCTGAATAATACCTTCAAACATTCTGGTAAACCAATATACCTACTGTGTCCTATCCTGAATAGGCTTGTCTGGGACCTGTGGACCATCTACATTTATTTTTTGCATTTGACAAAACAAGATTTTGTAAAGTTTGTCTAGAAATTGCTTGTGCTTGCAAAGTGGTACTGTCCTTGTCATAGTAATGCCAATCATTATCATCTAACTCCTGAAATGAGATGGAGCTAGTGGGTTTGTAGCATTGATCAAATCTTGGTGGCTTTTTTTAATGCTTTGATACTCTCCATAGTTTGATAAAATGTGGAGTGTGTATCGCAGCTATTTATGTTTGTAATAAATAGATTATATAGGATTTTGTTTTTTGTGACTATTTTCAGAGAACTGCCTTACACTGGAGTGCATCCTATGGAAATGAGGAAGCAGTGAGGATGCTTGTGAAACATGTAAGTCAGGAATATATTTAGTTTTATAAAGGGCAAGTCTATCGTGTCATAGGAAAAAAAAAACTAGGGTGAAAACTAGGGTAAAAAAGCTGAGGAAATTTGGTACAATATCAAAATTAATTAAATGTAGCTTTTATTCAACCGCTTGATATGGGCAAATATATTAATGGAACTTTTATCAATTAACACCATTGTACGCCAGTAAAATTACAAATTTATGCATTCCATATTATTAATTTATTAGAAATCTTTCCTTAGAACTTGAAGCTGATTTACTAATGAGTTCACAAGATAAATGACGTTTATAAAAAAACACGATTTGTCAGTGTAATGAGAACAATGTATTACCAGAACATGCTCCTTTATTTTTCTAGAGCTCCAACATTGGTATACCAGACAGTGATGGTAAGACGCCACTCCATTGGGCAGCTAATGCAGGGGATTCCCCTACTGCTATTAACACCGTTCAGCACATACTGGTAAGAATAGAGTCAGGGTAAAGCTATCATATCACCATCCTCATGTGGTGTTCTTTTTTATGTCAAGGTGATGACTAGGAGCATCAAGTATGCCATCAGATATTAATGTATTCCCTGACATAGCAACTCAATTCTGATAACTTATTATACAGTGCGTCCCAGAAAAAACGAAACCGAGATTTAGCAATAATTTATCATAACTTAATCATAAATAAATAGACAAATGACCTACCAATGTAAAGCTTAGAATCTCCTCTTTCATCTGGTATTACTTAGATTATTCCTCATTCACGTATGAGTGAGCAAAAACAAATCGAAGAAAGGATGCCAAAAACTCATTTTGCGGGGGGTATCTGAATTTCAAAAAGAAAATCGCATGACTAAAAAGTTCAATATCTGCTCTTTCCTTTGATACCTTTATAACAGAAAATGGTCTAGAAGTAAAAAAGTTATGATCCCTTGAAAAAATGCTTGTATTTCGATAATTTCATTAAATAAACGTGTTTTCACCGGTTTCCCACAGAAGCTATCGCACGGTAACAAAAGACTTAATGCATGGCTGATCGTCAACAAAACGGAGTGTCAAGTGAGTTTGAATGCTAGCCTGTAAAACCTCTTCATTTTATGAAATTATTGAAATACAAGCCTTATTTAAAATAACCAGAACTCTGTTATTTCTTGACCATTTTCTGTAATTGAGGTGTCAAATTAAAGAGCAGATATTGAACTTTTTAAAAATAAGTTTTTCTTTTCAAAACCCAGATACGCCCCGCCAAGTGACTTTTTGGAATCCCCTTTTCAAATTGTTTTTGCTCATGCGTGAATGAGAAATAATCTAAGTAATTTCATACGAAAGAGGAGATTCCAAGCTTTAAAATGGTAGGTCACTTGTGTATATCGTATTTGTGAGTAAGTTATGATAAATCATCGATAAATGTCTGTTTTGTTTTTTGTGGGACGCACTGTATAATCATTTAAATCATATTTCCCTCATTTAGAAAATACCTCCCCAACTGCCACCCACCAATTTGGCTAATATAGTGTACAGACCAGTATTTTTAACTGAATTTGCCTGTAGGGCTGGAGTACAGGATGGTGGAGCATTTCAGTATCTAATGATCTTTGCACACTGAAGGCTGCTTTATAAATCAATGTCTATAAATAGGCTTCCACTTACAAAGGAATGTACATGTATGTATAAATGATTAGTAACTCATGACAAAGGATGCATGTATTCATTGAGCATCATAAATCATAGATATGATGGTCAAAAATGTCACTGATATGATAATGTTGCATGTGTCTGTCTGCAAAACTGTGTCTACATGTACGGTATGCATGACAGCCATTCATAAAAGCTTTATAGATAGCTCTTCAATTTTTTGGATGAAGGTCATTTGTCATAGATTATTTGTTATAATTTAATTCTATTCATATCTTTTCCGTTTTCTTTAAAGCAGGGTATCAAAATCATGGTCCTCTCAGGAAAATGAAAAAGAGAAAATGTTTTGATATTTCAGTATTCCAAAGTCAACATACATGTACTTTCTATATTGAATTGTGTTATGCAGGCAAGAGGCATTCTAGTTTTTTAAATCCTTCATTGCATGTATAGGAAACTGAACCGAGTGTGGTGAACTGGCAGGACTATGAGGGGAGAACAGCACTTCACCTGGCCGTTGCTAATGGTAATACTGCCATAGTCCAACGGCTAGTGGATTTTCAGGTATGTTGGTCATTGGAGGGAAAATTGCTTAATATGATGAAATCAGATGAAATGTGCAATGCCACCATTTCAAATTGTAGTCTTATTCAAATTATTGAATGACTTCCTCAATTAAAAAGTCATGATATGTCTGAATTTGAATATTTGTTATTTCAACTTTAATAGCCAAGTCGCACTGTATTGTATTGGGATACATAATATTATATGCTCTGACAAGTGGTATGATATAACTACATATTAGAAGTAAATCATCAATGAGATCATATAATTGAAGGCAAGTTAGATGTGGCAAATGATGTACATACTCAATCCATTTCCTTTATTATTCTCTTTTGACCCAGACTCCACTAGTCAAGTGCAACATTTCTGTCTTGGACAATATGTTCCGGACCCCTCTCCACTGGGCAGCTGTCCTTGGCCACACCCACATGGTCAACATGCTACTGGACAAGAATGCAAATTACAGCTGTTCGGATTCCAACGGGGCCACACCCTTACACTACGCAGCACAGAATAACCATACGGTATTGATATTCAAACATCTTTAATGTGATCATGCTGTGGTATCTTAATGCTTTATTATAGCTGATCATTCACAGCTATGTTGTTTGACATGTAAACCTAACTCTGCCTTAGTCAAATCTCTTGGAAGCACAGCAATCTGTTAAGATGTAAATAACATTATGCTGTACATAATATAATAGATTTTGCGTGACTTCAATCCCTGAAAACTTTCTACTTCAAGCCTTTCCAGGATTCATACTGTACACCACATGTGGAACTTCAACATTTTACTTAAAGGGGAAGTTCACCCTGAAGAAATCTATGTTGTAAAAATAGCAGAAAAAAGAGTGAAAAATATTGGTGAAGGTTTGAGGAAAATCTGTTAAAGAGTAAGACAGTTATTAGAGTTCAAAATTTTGGATTTGTGACGTCATAAACGAGCAGCTGCCCCATGTGTTATATAATATAAAATGTATGAATTTCAAATTTTGTATGGTTCCTGATGACTTAATTTTGTTTTCTTTCCATGATCGGGTGTGAAATGATTTGTCTATTGATATACAAAAGTTACAGTGAAAACCATTTTCAATTTTCTGAGAAAATGACATTTCATTGATTTTTTACCATTCGCTATGTAGGAATGCTGCTCGCATATGACGTCACAAATCAAATAATTGAAATTCAAATAACTTTTTAATTATTTGATGAATTTTTCTCAAACCTTCGGCAATATTTTTTATTATTTTTTCTGCTATTTTTACAATAAACTTTTTGTCAGGGTGAACTTCCCCTTTAACTTCTTTTTCAGTCCCATCAAGCAACACTGTCTGTCTTCCTTTATTTACCATTTTTGATTAGTTTCAATGTGTCTGATCATGCTTCGTCTGTCTGTTTCTAGGAGACTGTGGAAGTCTTTCTTCAGAGGGAAGGGATCACAGATGAACCTGACCTTGAAGGAAGGTCAGCACTCATGTGGGCGGCTGGGAAAGGAGCGGATGGGGTGATTGAGGTCATGATGAAATTCAAACAAGACATTAATGCTACAGATAAGACAGGAGCAACGGGTAAGTGTATAATGCAGACTGTACTAATTTGCTCGGGCCCTTGTGTAAAAAGTTACAAGACTTACCCACAAGTCAAAGACCTGCTGGGGTCCTCATCTAAGGAGGTACAAGATTTGTCTGAAAATCAAAGATAAACTAAGATACTCTTACAGGTATATCTCCCTCTAAAATGTGTGTAGTGATATTTGGATTGACCAACTTTCTGACACATGTTTTAATGGTTCTTTGGGACATACAACAAATTGCAAATTTGCTGATGTGGTTTACGGTACACCATGTAGAGTGTTATAGAAACAGTGGATAGAAGAAGAGAAGAAGTGGATAGGCGAGAAAGTGGAGTTTTGAGAATAGAATATTCTTTCTTGAAAATAGTCCTGAAAAGGACTGTAAACCAGAAGGAATGTTGAGTGAGAACAGCTTGAGTAGTAGAGCTGATGAGGAGATGCTGGCTTGAGTCGGCGAGTAGAGATGATGAGTAGTAGAGAGACTCGATGTTTCAGACAGGTTGACTGTCCGTCTATCCACTTCTTCTCTTCTTCTATCCACTGTTTCTATAACACTCCACATGGTGTACCGTAAACCACATCAGCAATTGTACATGCCACCATGCAAACCTTCAAACAACATCCAAATTGCAAATTGTTTTGTGATGAACAAAAATACTTCATGATAATGTATGATTGGTGGTGGTGATTTTTTACCTGACTGCTAAGAAAGCATGAATGCTTGTAGGCAAGCAACCAGAGGACCGACGGCTTAAGGTCCTTTCCGCAGGACCTGGTACTGAGGATTAATGCCTTGCCAAAGGGCAATAGCGCACCAAGTGGGAATCGAACCCGGGTCACCGGAATACAAATCCCCCGCTCTACCGACTGAGCTATCGCGCCTCCTCAACACAATTTTTTTTTAGGTCGATTGATTTTATGCAAGAGCCATGGGATCATGTGGTGCTAGCATTGGCGAATCATAAAGGACTTCAGTGATATTGTCTTACAATGTCTTGCATATGCTAGCAACTTTAGCAAATAAAGTTTGAATGATGTGCAAATTTCTCAGTGTTTATGGCAATAGAAAAAATTAAAAACTTTTTTGCAATCTTTTACAGACATTTTATTTGGCTTTAAGAACCCTGGCAAAATCCCCAATTCACTATATCTGCATATATTTGTCATTGAGTGAGATGCACTGTTTATTGTGGGAATTGTAAACAATGACCAAAAAGGAAAAGATCTATCTGTGGTGTGACTTGTCATGCTGAGCCCTAAAGATGTACAGTTCATGTATTTCTTGTGCTTACCACAAAATCCATTTTTTAACACATTAAAATACACATCCTATTAATCTCAAGATAGAGTGCCTTTGATATTGTTCTCCATAGTAAAATTTGAAATAATCATTCTTTAATCAGCCCTCCATGCTGCTGCTATGTCGGGCCATGCAAGTACAGTCAATGTCTTATTGCAGGTAAGTCCAGTTATTTTGATATTGTTAGGTTTAATCATGAAATACTACTGGAATTGTCTTAAAAATGACAATTTTCAGATTTTCCTAATTTTTATCATAGCAATTTGTGAACTCTAAGAAACTTTTTAATTGTCTATATTTGTTTGATAATAGATTTTTCATTTTCTTTTAAAATATATTCATGATCATATCTATGAATGTTTTGAAACTTTGAAGTGCCAAAATATTCCCAAAGACATTCTTTTTTTTTCTTTTTCATTGGTACATGTTTATATGATATATTATTCCAAGGCGTTGTGATGTATTATAAACTTATAAGCTTTAAACTTTGCATCATGGATGCATATGCCTTTAGTAGATGGACTGTATAACTTTTTAGTTAGCATTGAGGTGGTTGAGTTTTGATTACCAATGTTATACAGATAAGGTACAAGTTGGGTCAATTTAAATACCATGATTTTATTGACAATATCAATGTTTGCCTCAAACACTTCTCAAGGTCTTCATCTCTTTATTAGGTTTCATATTAAATTCTATTTCTTTCCCTCATACATTATTTGCTTGGTTTCCAATTTTTCAGCATGGTGCAGCAGTTGATGTTGTTGATCAGACTAAACACACTCCTCTGTTCAGAGCGTCTGAGATGGGACACACAGAAGTCATGATGACTTTAGCTAAAGGTATTCATTGGACCTTGTCTTAATTTTGGGCATAGTATCTCAGTGAATCTAATCTGATTTCATGAATTCTTCATGCAAACGAATCCTTATTTTGAAATTGGACTCAATTGAAGTTTTGGACTCTTAAAAAGGGTTATTTTATTATTATTATTTTTGGAATTCTTTAAAGATCATTTCCTATGATTATGTTAACGGAATATGACAGTAAGAAGGTCTACTGCAATTGATTTCTATCCAGATCATTCAAAATATGACAAAACAACAGCTAAAAATATGTTCATGCCAAATAGTTATGTTTGGTCCCATGTATGCATTGTTGTGAAGCAATGCATGTGACTCAGAGGAAAATAAAATTAATTTCTGGGCCCTGTTGTACAAAGAGTTACGATTGATCCGATTAATCAGTGTCATAATTTTTTCTACGAAAAATTTGCACGATGTCCTTTGTATGCAAAGAGAAGTGCAGTGAATTTTTAAGAAGACAATGAATGCATGAATATGCATCACAGCTAGAAAATATTTTGAACAAACATGCATAATAGATGTGGACGTTGCTGGCCATCCATAGTTGCGATTGATTGGATCAATCCTAACTCTTTGTACAACAGGGCCCTGATCATACAATAAGTCTTGATGTGTTATTTTCAACATTTCTCTCCTTCATGATTCAGTTTAATGATAAGTCTTTTGTCTTCTTTAATTCTCTGTCAGATGCAGTCAACTTGTGACATTAGTACCATTGCATTTAAACTATCATTTGAAGTAGTTTCTTTTTCAATAGCACACATGATTAAATCAATGTGTGTATGTCAATAAAGTTTTCACCTTTCATATTATGGCACCATTTCTTACAAAGCTCCCCAAAAAATGAAGATATGCGATGGTAGACTATGGCATGTTCTTGCATATTTTATGTTTTAATGTAATCTGGAGGCCGTTTCATGAAGCTGTTCATAAGTTAAGAATGAATGGTGATCCTTTCTTGTGGTAACTGATATTCACCAGTAAATGTTCATTGGTGATTAATTTAGCATATAAGAAAGGTTCTCCAGTCATTTGTAAATGTTCTTATTATACTCTGCTGCTTGTATTCCTGTCTATATTATGTTTGTCCCATTGAGTCATATCTATTGTTATTGTCACTCTTGAAATAAAAACATTTACGATTCTGATTTACCAAAGAAAGTATTCTGTGAAGCCATTTTGAATTGAATTTAACTGGATTGAATTGAAGTGGATTGGATGGGATTGAATGGAATTGATTTTAATTTGATTGGATGGATTGAATTGAATTGAATTAAATTGAACTGAAAGGAATTTGATTGATTTGAAATGACAGGTGGAGCTCAAGTCAAGGTAGTTGATCAGGAAGGCAGATCTCCTCTTCACTGGTGAGTTTACAAGCACAAACATTGGGAAATAATTACATGATGAAATAGAGCAAGGCTTTGTAACCCTAAGAGAGATGCAACAATTCATTGTATCTTTTCTATTCAGGTCAGAGATTAGAAAGCAAAATTGATTGGTGCTATTAAAAGCACATAATATTACATTGGCAATTCAAACACTGTTTTGTTATGACTACATAGATGACAGTCATATTTATCTAGATGTTCATATTTTCTCAAAATTTGTGATTTCACCTTGCTGACAACTGGATATTTATCATTAATGTCCTATTGATATGCTGGGGGTAATAGATGTATATGCATCATGCTGTTTGGAAAAAGAAATATATTTTGATTGCTTTTTTTTTAAATGAAGCAACTTAAAATTAGTCAGACAGCTTTCCAGGTTTGCAAATAGCCTTTACTGGATGTGAGTGCATAGGGTTGTGTTTTATGAACTTATGCAAATAGATAATGTTCCAGGGGTCGTTTTCTTTTTTGGGGGGGAGGGGGTGGGCAGGGGGGTCTCTCAAAGTTTTATAAATTTTATAAAAAGTGAATATGTTTAGACCATGAAATATTAAAAAAAAATAAAGTAAGTACATTTTTGTTTACATATTGTAGAACTTAATTTTTTTAATCATATATTTTCTTTGATCTGTTGTAAGTGTTTTACACACAACTTTTCACCTGACTGGAACATGTTCTGAGGTTAGCTACATAGGGATATATCATATAAAAAGGGTCACCAGGCACTATTCAGTTATAACTAACTTATGAACATATTAGTGAAACAGGCCCCTGGCAATGGCTTTCTTATTTTGTTTACATTGATATGTATATTCTCCATCATTTGATGAACAGGGCTGCTTTAGGAGGTCATACGTGTGTCTGTTACCATCTAATGACACATGACATAAGTCCCAATGTACAGGATAATGCTGGTCGTACCCCTCTACAGTGTGCTGCCTATGGGGGTTTCATCCGTTGTATGACTCTACTCCTAGAGCACGGTGCTGACCCTAATCTACAGGATAATGAGGTGAGGATGAAGACTTCATTCTGTTGTTTTGATGACATTTTAACTTTGATATTGGAGAGTGATCCATTCATTGGAAGGGATAGCCTGGAAAATAAAAGAAATAAAAGCATGTAAGGACTTGTAGAAAAGACACTTTTTGAAGAAAAAAAAGAAAGCTGGAAGAGGACAAGAATATGTGATGCTCCACCATAGCATGATCAGTAGCTGGAGTGGGAGGTATTTGTGTAAGGAGCTTTGTTTTTTTTTTTTGTTATTTGTTGTTTGAAAAGTAATAAATCAATCTATCCCTTATTCAGTGACAGATATGGTCTACAAATAACATTGTGTCAGGATTTGAAAAAGGATGTCCCGTATCTCAAAGGGTCCTATTTGTGAAGATAGATGCAAAGGAAAGTAACTGACCACAGCTCAATGAAAATTTTACACCAGTAATTCTTGGATAATTCTAGGAGAATTTGGGGTTTCAGGTGGACAAAGTTTCTACCAAGTTCTCTTTTAATCCGATAATCCCATTTTAGGATTAATGATGATGCATGATTCAATGTTTATATGTTGCTTAGAGAAGGCACCTTTGTACATAACACCACTGCAAAGTAATTTGTTGCCGTCACAAGAATAAAACTTCCTGTAATATTATCTCACTTACATTCACAGGGTATGACGGCTCTTCACTGGGCTTGTAGTACTGGATACCTGGATGCTGCAAGGTTACTCTTAGACCATGGGGCTTTCCCTAATCATATGGAATTAACAGAGGATCGCTTCACACCCCTTGACTACACCCTACTTAATGACCATCATGAAGTATCACAATACATGGTTGAACAAGGCGCACTCTCTATCACTGGTATCAGAGACATGGCTGCCACTCGTATTCAGGTAATACCTGCCCTCCAGACGGTGACTGTGTTCTACAAACAACCATTCTAAATACTGAACTTTGCTTGAAATTATACACATTTGAAAATGATTTATGTAGACTGATTTGAGTCTAGAGACAACTGATATTTATTGTTACAATTTACATATCCAACAGAAAATTAGTAATTCAAACTTTATCCCATAAAAAATAACTATTCAATTCATTGTAGTAACCTGGAGGGCCATCAAGTTCACATTTCAGGTGGACAGTCCCTGATTATCTTTCCTGTTTTATACTAAACAGGATCTGATACAAAGTGTGTGTTCAACTTCTGATCAGAAAAACATGATCAACATTCAAACAAATATTTGGGATCAATTAGAAATTGGATCAACGATTCTAATTTGTTACTTGGCAATCTTTTAAAACAAAATGTGCAACAGAACTTGATTGTTATTGTTGAGATTTACTGATACATACATATAATGTGTAATTAAATGTAACTGGGATACAATATAAATTCTTCAATGAAAAAAGTGGAGAACCTGAAAATATGGATTGATATTCTTTTATCTCCAGAGTCGTTTCCGAGGTTTCTGTGTCCGCAAGACATTTGTTGAGAGAAAGAAGCTACTGATGAAACATGAACAACTGAGGAAAGATGCGGCAGCTAAGTAAGAATTCAAGTTTAGAAATGAGATATGGTAATGAATGATATATCTAGTGTTTGAAACCAAATTTTTGTTTTAGTGCACTTCTGCAACGCTGTAGTCTATTAGTCCCTCACCAAGGATGCAAAGCTGTGGAGCGTTTCATATATTGGATGATTTATCTGACAAATTGCCCGAATTCACAAAGGTGGTTATGAAAACCATCGGTTGAACCCATGGTTTATGCAGATTTCCTGTATAAATTATGTTTATTTACCGCTTAATGAACAATGACCAGTTATGATGTACGCTTTTGTCACAGTGTGCCAAATTGACGCTTGTTGCCTTGGTTAAGCACGCTATTTTATTCATGAATCCACTGTTCTGAATTAATGAATAAACACATTTTCTCTGCTGTTTCTTTTCAGGAAACGTGAAGAGCAAAGCAAAAAGTATGATCAGCCAGATTCCTCCTCAACCCCGTTGAACTCCCAAAGTATCGAACATATCCCTACTTTGAATCCAGGGGATAAATCCCAAATCAAAGAGAATGGATGGACATCAGAGAATGCTAACACCAACAATAACAATAATGTTTGTGATGCATCAGTGAGCTTGTCAGAGGATACCAGTACGTTACATGACACCTGCTCTGGAGTGGGGGAGGTAGAGGGAAGGGTTATAGGACCACCTCTATTAGTGAGTGACAACCCATGTTCCGTCTCACTAGAGAAGGTTAGGGATGAGGAAGGTCAGCTGAGGATTCTGAATGAGAGAAGAAAAGTGGTATATAAGGAAAGACTAAGGTTGGCTGACATGCGAAGGAAGAATAGAGCTGCTACCATCATTCAGAATGCATGGAGAAAGTGAGTACATGTTGGAAAGATTCTTTCCTTGCTTTGTTGATTTGACATAGTCAGTATTAGTATTGGTGATTATAATGAAGTTGATGATATGACTGACAGTGAAGATGATTCAGATGATGATGAACATGATGATTATGATGATGATGATGATGATGATGATGATGATGGTGATGATGATGATGATGATAATGATGATGATGGTGATGATGGTGATGATGATTATTATTATGATAGGTTAGGCTTGTGTTGTTATTGATGATATTCTTGAAAATAATTTACATATCTGTGAATAGGAAGGTAAAGGTTGTATGAAATCAAAGCTCTTATTATCAAGCAAGAGAATGTTTCAATATTGTTCTATATGTCAAGCAAAATGTCTTCATGCAGGTGCTTCATGATTTTAATTATCAAAGTGCATGCAAGTCCTCCATGTATTATAGATCTTTGAATATTTGGATCTTATACGGTTTTGTATGTGTTTAAATTCATCAATACACATGAAGTACTATCATGACAATCCACACTGCATCGAATGGGTGACTGAGTAGCTGATTTTTGCCAACTAATGGCTGTGATGATTATGATCCTGTTCTACCTATTTGTCAGGGACATACACCTTCTGTATGTACAGTAAATGTGATGGAATAGCAATAGAACATCAGATCAATTGAAAGATTACTATCTGGTGAATGAGGGTCCCGTTGCATAAAAAGGTACTGTTATGGTATCTTTGCCATCCAATGTTAACTACCATGGTAACGATGATCAACAGCCAATCAGAATCAAGGATTCCTTGCAAGCTGTGGTAACCATTATGCAACAGGACCCTTGTCCTGTAATGCAATTCTTCTTACACATAGCTCAACATATCAAATAACACTACATGTTATTTTTCAATCTTCCTTCAAAATTTGAAATTGCAGTTTCAGACAATGCAACACTAAGATGATGCACACTGTTCATGAGATACAGCTTCGGCGATTGATGCGCAAGGATGAAGACGTTTGGGAGAGACAGATAGCTGCATGTACTATCCAGCTTGCATGGCGGCGATACTATCGTCGCAAGCTTCTCAAAGCGCTTGGGGGTAACAAGGCACTCGTACACACCTATGATCCAGAAATAATGGCTCTTAGACAGTATCTGACTCTTCAGAAAGTATATGGTAAGATGATCCAGAGATTATGATCGCTATCGCCTCTTTCTTGGCTCTATTGGATTGTTTTATATGTATTTTGTTGTTTCCCGTGGAGTGATGTGAGGACATGAGTAAATACATATCACACATAGGGGTCCATAACTTGGAGTGATGTGAGGACATGCGTAAACACATCATATCACACATAGGGGTCCATAACTTGGAGTGATGTGAGGACATGCGTAAACGCATCATATCGCACGTACGGGTCCATAACTTGGAGTGATGTGAGGACATGCATGAACACATCATATCGCACGTAGGGGTCCATAACTTGGAGTGATGTGAGGACATGCGTAAACACATATCACACATAGGGGTCCATAACTTGGAGTGATGTGAGGACATGCGTAAACACATCATATCACACATAGGGGTCCATAACTTGGAGTGATGTGAGGACATGAGTAAACGCATCATATCGCACGTACGGGTCCATAACTTGGAGTGATGTGAGGACATGCATGAACACATCATATCGCACGTAGGGGTCCATAACTTGGAGTGATGTGAGGACATGCGTAAACACATCATATCACACATAGGGGTCCATAATTTGGAGTGATGTGAGGACATGCATAAACGCATCATAATAGGGGTCCATATAAACTTTCAAGCTATTGGTTTACCCTACCCCCAGTCCCCACCCCAACTCAATACATTACCTCTCGAATCATGTTAGCATTTGTTTCACACTGTTTGGGTAACTGTTAATTATAACCATTTATTGTACAATCTAATTTGATGTTGAAATGAGAAAATAAATTAAAGTGATACTTAAATTGAATTATGAATGGCTGTTGAGACCTGGAAATAGGTTTTCGTATTAAAGTGAAATAATGTATACTGTACTTCCTAGTGGTTTATACATGTAATCTTAAATTCTCACAAATACTCTACATCCTATCTTGTGTTTTTCATGTTAGAGGATGTCCTTTCTGATTAAATAACCTCAGATTAAATTTTTATTAACATGGGATGTCAAAAAGCAATAGATTCTTTACAGAAAATGCAAGTTCATCAACAAAATTATGTATCCTTTGCTTCTATTTATGTCATACATGTATGTGTAAATGTTCTTTATTTTTTGTGAATATTATTTCTAGGAAGTAGCATGGAAGCTAAAGAGTGGTTCCCTGGCCCACCTGAGAGAAAGGATCGTCCTGATTACATGAAATACATTCCTTCACCTGCTGGTAATACTTACATCTATGCTATCTTCTAAACATGATAATTGAGAGAATCGTCAAAACAAGTAGGCCAATTACGCAAACTTTGAATGGTTCTTGCGAAAGATAATTCATACAAATTAGGTTAATTTAGTTTAATGTCTGAAAATATTTTTAAGAACATTGCAGAACCGCGATGAGCTATGAAGGGTTTATTACAGAGCATTATTGAAGAACTTTTCATGAAAAGTTTTCAGTAGCTTATGACATCTGTCTGTGAAAAAGCACAGATAAAAATCTTCATGAAATAGTCCCTAGTTTTGAATGTATTAGATCTCCAGTTTCAAATCCTATTATTCCTCTGAATAATACTATGAGATTCTGATAAATGATTAGATTTAAAACAATGATTATAAAGATATTGCGCTTTATATAACACTAATACATTGAAATATTGCTTTATATCGCTTTACTTATATTCTCTTTGTCTGCATTTCTTCAGGGGGGGTGGGACTCATATTATTTTTTCCGGGGTTGTGCCTAGCCTTGAAATGGTGGTCTTAAGGAACTGAAATCAAGATGTAAAATACAGGGTTTTGGGAATTATGATCTATCTAGCAGAGTGAAATATGGTGTCTTGAGAACTGCATAAGATATCCATGCACCTTGCGCTACATACCAAAATATTGTGATATATTTTCATAGTGAGCCTTCTCAGTTGTCTACAGTATATCCTTGTGCTGCATCTCATTTGTGTTGGATTGTTCTTACGTATACGGCCATTAGCCTTACGGTGTGATTTTGTTGTCACAAACGCTGCATGGGCCCTCTTTGCATGTGAAAGAATATGTCTTGGAATGGGGGTCTTCAGAGTGTGGAAGAATGGGTTTTATTTAGATTGATTCTGAGAGAAACTTGATATTTGGAGAAATTAATCGAGGTTTGAAACAAATGTCATCAAAGCATGTCTACATACCACATTATACATGTGTGCCCCCCCCCTCCGTGTTAATTGCAGCCATGTATTAATATCCACTTGTATGTGTGTCACTGTTTCTTCCTTCTCAGCTTTGTCATATAATTTTGCCATGGAGCAGTATATGCCTGATAACCTGAAGATAATGTGTAGTGGTTTGGATAACATCACCCTCCAGAGGTCTGGTCTGGATGACAAGTCAATGGCACTCAATGAAGCAGGTGAGTGAATATCTGAGGAGACGGTTTGATTGATTCATTCATTGGTGAAATGGATGGATTGATGGTGATGATGATGATGGTATGATGATGATGATGATGAAGATGAAGATGATGATGATAGAATGATGATGGTGGTTCTGGTAACTATGGTTTTCATGTATATATCATACTCCTCATCATCACCACAAATACATAAAGATCATTGCTCTCTACAAAACATCTTAAACACAAGGTCACTTTGAACCGTTCTTTGTTCTGTGACCCCTTTAGTTGGCTGCAATAGATCATAGAAACTGACCACATGGACTTCTCACTTGCAACATAGCTGAAGTCCAACTTGTAGCATGTAAGCCTGTGAAGTCTTATAATCTCTACAATTTCTGAAAAGAAGTGTAGGAAAATAGTGTGTACTCTAAGCAAAAAAGTTCTTTATAATTTTCTCTGTATTTGACACAGATGAAGCATTCTTGCGCCAATCTCAAAGTTACAACAGCCACAGCAGTGCTCCAAATTCCTGATAATCTGACTGACTGAATAGTTCACACAAATGTTTTGTAAGGTATATTTTCTTCCAGTATCAGTGCTACTTCAAGGTTCACCATTTCATCAGGATGTCATCGTCCCAAGTCTAAAAGAGGTTAACTGAAATATGTGTACTTTAATCACCTTGATTATTGCATAGACATGTACTTTTAATACTGCTTTCTTTACAACAGTCCTTAAAAACCATTATTTTGCTTAATTTATATATCTATCTCTTACAACATTGAGATATCCAACTGTTTCATAAAATAATAGAGATATTTAGAAATGTTGATCATGGTCATGATTTTATAAATTATTATAATGGTTATTGTATTCATATTTATATTAATATTGCAGTGTAAATTGGAAATTGATTTTTAGATTTGAAATTTACAAAGTAGGGGAAAAATATATAATGGTATACAACATCCTGTTGTATTTCAGACCAGTATATACTGGGGGTGTCAATTTGACCCCCCCCCCTTAGATCTGGGTCACTGATTGCGCGATCGCAGTGAAAATTTGAACGCGCATAGGGATTATGATTTGTATTGTGCCATATATCTCTCAAAGGCATTCAAAGGCGCATTTTAGGAGGAGCCAGCCAATCTGGGTCGCCTAAAAGGTGTGCACACAGAACTGTGACCCGCAGGTCTTTCCTCCCGATTTAACTGGTTGTGGGAATGCAGGTGGACCACTACACCGGGGTTTCCCTATGCTATTAATCGAATAGTGCAGTGGGTTCTTTTTGTGCAAAGGGTGTGACTTTCGCCTACACGGGGCCTCCATTTAACATCCTATCCGAGGGTCGGAGTGTTTTCCACTGTAACCTAGCCTGCATCTATAGAACCACCAATAATTCACCAGAAAAGGTTCTCTGAAAATGGCCGAAATAGTAACTTGGTCTTCAAACAATCAAAATTCAAAACTTAGCTTATCTGAAGGAGTGCTTTTTCATCTATACTGTAAAATTTTTGAGTTTTAAAGTTTACTAGAAAATAAGATACAAGAGTTTCTTTGACACAAGTATTTGCAGACTGTTTGGAAGTTAAATTGAAATTGCAGTGTGCACATCTTCGAATGTTGTTTTCTAATTATTTTCTGTAAGCTCTCGCTATGTGTTCTCTTCATCAAGTATTTGAGTGATTTTTTGTTTATCAAGTTTGACAAATCATATATCATTTTAAAGCTTAATATGTACCTATAGTCAGGCAGCATATGTCATGATTTACCGGCTACTTCGAAAAATTGGCTAAGTCTGATTTTTCACTTTTATGTGATTGGTTACATCACAAGGAACAACTTTCAACTTGGTGACAAATTTCTAATGGTCATCTTGACCATGTTAGGGGTCAAAATAAGGTCAATGGGGGTCAATTTTTCAAATTGCCCCAATTCTGTCAAATGACACATCAAATTGTGTGTCTTGTTAAACTGAACAAAAAAGTGTACACAACCATATACTCTTGACCCCCCGTTAAAAAGTTATGACCGGAAATGTCAAAGGTCAACGAACTTTCGTTAAATGGCAAATTACACTGAAGGTGTTAAGAAAGCTCATTTTTTCTGTTTTTTTATGTATGTGTACATTTTTTTTATTTCCGATTTTGATAATTCCATCGTCAGGAGTCCTTATCCAGAAAATATAAAGGGTCAAGACAAGGTCAGGGAAAGGTCAAAAGGTCAACTAACTTTGATTGGAAGCCAAAATACACGTCTAATAGCGGTTAGAAGTTTAGAAGTCTTATTTTTCGTGGGCTCTTTATTTTGAGTATATATCTAAGAAGACATTTTATATATAAAGGGGTCAATTGTGCTTATTTAGGAAAAATAGATAAACAGAGATAGACGTCGTATGCATTCAGTGTGGTATTGCGAGAATACCTTGAAAAGACTTGACAAACCCTTACGCCCTTAAAATCTTATCACCTTCAAGATGTGATAAGTGCAACCAGAGAGTTTTTTTTATTTATTTAGGAATTCAATTCAAGTTCAGTTCATTTTCAATTTACTCATCTTTGATATGTAAAGAAGTATTTCCTTCATTTGCTTTGTCAGAATATCTTAATTACCAGAAATTATTGTAATGTATTGGGGTACAAGTATAATACTATGTTAACAGAATAAACACATCGATTGATCAGTGCTCCAAGCTCATAAGAAAGATGCCTAATATTTCATTTGGATTATCTTGCAAATAAGATAATGAGGTTACGATTGAGGGTGATAAGTTGGGCTCCAATTATTGCTCCTCAATTAATTCTAATGTATGACGGTTATATTATTTCTGACAAAGAAGCAACATCGTGTAGGCATGCTCATTGTAATCATGGATGTCCATTATGCTGATGTGATATATTCTGACCATTACTCGATCTCTGGAGTCAAGAAGGACTACACATTTATGGTTCATGTGCTGTTCTAAGCTTGGGCCCTTTTGCATTTTGTAAAGTGAAAATTTATAAGGATTTCGTGCATACTTTTGGTCAATTATATTTATTTTTTGTAAAAATGCAAGTCTTCACAATTTCTGAGGGCAGCTGCCCCCCTTCCCGCTGCGGTATGACCGTGGTTTACTTCAATTATATAATTATTCTTTTTAGTAACATCCAGGTAATTCAGCAAGTAGGAAAACAACAAGAACGACAAAAGAACAAAAACAAAATCTGCATCTGGTATTAAATTTAGTTTCACGTTGTATGCTCTGGAAAAACACACTTGATAAAATAGTACAAGCCGTGTTAATGTCAGCACATAATCAGGAATGTGTAGTCGTTGGCTCCAGAGATCGAGTAATGGTCAGAACATATCACATCAGCATGATGGACACCAATGACTGACTACAATGAGCAAGCATGAACGATGTTGCCTCTTTGTCAGAAATAAATAACAGTCACACATTAGAATTAATAGCAATTTGAGTCCAACTTATCATATCATCCTCATTCCTTACCTCATCTTATTCGTAAGTTAATCCAAATAAGATGTTAGGCATCTTTCTTAGGAGCTGGGAGCACTGATCAAGCGATGTGTCTGTTAACATACATGTAGTGCACATAATTATATACCCCAATACATTACAATACTTTCTGTTGATTAAAATATTATGTACAAAGCAAACGGACTAAATGTATCTTTACATATCAAAGACTAGTAAATTGACAATGAATTGAACTTGAATTGAATTCCTAAATCAAGAAAATCAAGAAACTCGGAAAGAACTGGTTGCATTTATTAGTGCATCATGAAGATGATAGGACTTTTAAGGGCATTATAGGGTTGTCAAGTGGTTTCAAAGTATTCCTGCAGTACCATACCACACTGAATGTATTCGACGTCTATCTCTGTTGATCTATCTTGTTCCTAAATAAGCATATTTGACCCCTTTATATATAAAATATCTTCTGAGATATAGACTCAAAATAAAGAACCCACGAAAAATAAGATTTCTAAACTTCTAACCGCTATTAGACGTGTATTTTTGGCCTCCAATGAAAGTTTGTTGACCTTTTGACCTTTCCCTGACCTTGTCTTGACCCTTTATATCTTCTGGATAAGGACTTCTGGCGATGGACTTATCAAAATCGAAAATAAAAAAGTACACACATGCATAAAAACACGGAATAAATGAGCTTTCTTAACACCTTCAGTGTAATTTGCCATTTAACGAAAGTTCGTTGACCTTTGACATTTCTGGTCATAACTTTTTAACGGGAGGTCAAGAGTATATAATTGTGTACACTTTTTTGTTCAGTATAACAAGACGAACAATTTGATGTGTCATTTGAGAGAATTGGGGCAATTTAAAAAATTGACCCCCATTGACCTTATTTTGACCCCCAACATGGTCAAGATGACCATTAGAAATTTGTCACCAAGTTGGAAGTTGTTCCTTGTGATGTCACCAATCACATTAAAGTGAAAAATCAGACTTAGCCAATTTGTCGAAGTAAATGACATATGCTGCCTGACTACTTGTTCAATCTCAATAAAAATCTCAAAATTCATTTTGGGGACTTACTGTTGGTTTTCGGGGTGGCTGGTCCCAATATGCCTTTGCAGTTTGATGTGTATTGATGTGCATGAAAAAGGTATAATGTCTTCCAAGTGATGATAGGTTTACATTTGTACAATGTTAATATTTGCCCTTTTCCTGGTTAGAATTAATGACCACCTTGCCAATTTATTTGTGTATAAAAACAAAAATATATATGTATATATATCATATTTTTAATTTTTAATACATTTACTTAGATTGAATAAGTTAAAGTAGGTGAGTGAATAGAAAGTATGGATAAAACCCGCAAGGCCTGGCAAAGTTGGTAGGTGATGCTCTTGCTCATACTGTTTGTATTGTATGTCAGGAAGAGCAAAGCAAATAAAATACCCTTTCAGGACTTTTTGTTCACAGCATCTTGATTTTTATGCAAATATTAACATAATCAGTTCATTTTCAATTGATAATGGAATTCATATTTGTAGTCTGGCCTTTGTAGCATGTACACATCCAATACATCATTACTGTACCTGTTCCCAGGAGAGCAGAAATCTCCCCCCCCCCTCCCCTCTTTAGGCCTTGAGGTATCCAAAAGACCCAGTCGTTTTTTTTCTTTTTGTTGTTACAATCGAATTCCTTGAATAAATTTGTTCTTGAAATTTTATTTTACTCAGATTGTGTAGTTGAGTGACGAATATCTCAGTTGATATCCATTTTGTCACTGGAATAAGGGGAGATGCATTGGTGTTTATCCACTGGCAGAGTTGATTCACCCTTTAGATAATTGAAATTAGATAATTGAAATTCAAATAACCTCAGCTGGGAGAATTCCACATAACTTCCTTTTTCAAAGGAGTTTCCAAGTTGCATAATTGCTCTACTTTTTACCATTTACAAAGAAACATTGGCTTCTCTCTCATTGTGGACAAAATGAAGTTTATGCATTAAAAGATTTGATGACAAGGCTCTGATTAAATGTAATTACAACTACTTTGACTGTATGAATCACTAATTTCGAGCCCTGGTTTTCAATAGCAGATTATTCACTATGAATTTATACAGCCAATCTGTTTTTATACAAACAAAATAATGCACAGTTTTAAATCCATGCTACTGAAGTGGTAACACAGGAAATATCAAGCCAGTTGCTAAACAGTCATGTTGAAGAACATGTGACACAAATTACACTTTTCTTGTGTTTTTAACTTTTCTAGTAAAGTAATATAACTGAAAAACAGAAAAAGAACAAGAACACTGAAAGTTCTGATTATAATTAATCGAATGATACACAAACTTTATTGGACAAAATTCACATTTTGCATTGTTATAAAAATAATTTTACAAACATGTTCGAAGCTATATAGATCTGCTTTGATTTATGATTAGGCTACTTTTTCCTTGTAAACAAATGATTGACAGATACGTTCGAAGTAATGCAGTTCTCTACCCTGAGCTCAGTTTAGTTTTAAGTTTATTAAAAGCCAGAGGCAATTGTAACATGGTGTTACATCTACCCCCGAGGAGGTACACATTTAGAAAGACATTTTCTCCCAAGGGGGGGGCAGTCAAACAATATTGCTGCTATACCCATGCGTGACCAAAAAAAAAAACGCGTTTAAAGGGATGTTTTTTTTCTTCAGTTTTTGACGCGGGCCGTGCGTGCATTCGTTAAGGGTATCAAAAACACTGATTTTCAAAAAAAAAGGTGGTTTTGAAAGACTGGTCAATGGTCCATGTATTTACGGTATTTTTTTTTCAAGAGCATTTTTTTTTTGGGGGGGGCAGTTGGGGGGTTATCTGGCGATAACTCGTTTAGGGGCCAAAATGTGTAAATGAAGCCCACAAACAACTTGTTAAGGGGGTTATTTAGCACATATAGAAAACTCGTTTAGGGAGCATTTGGAAATAATTTGGTCACGCATGGGTACAGCGATACATTTGACCGCCCCCAGGGGGTTTATCTTAACATAGATATTCTCTCTTGAAATGTTAGCCAAATACAGGCTGAAGAACATGTTTACTAAATATATAACAATGTCAGCCACATCTCAATTACATATTTGTAGAACTTTTCATGGAAAGTTCCGGGAATTTCTGTTTTTCCATAGGAAAATAGTTATCATTTTTTATTTATATTTTCATACATCAATGTGTAAACATCTACTCTTCATGTTTTAAATGCTATGGGTACAAAGCCAATCTGTACTTTTACACGTACAATTCAAAATGAAGCAAGAAAACTATCGTATTCATGATTATTTTCTTAGTTTCTGTGAGAGATTAAACAGTTAGGCCTACGAATTAAGAACCCATCTTCCATTTACCATGGAATTGAATAATGATCATTATAGGGTTATTTATATAGCCTGCTTATTATACGGTCTCATTGGAGTGGCGTGCAACGTGTGTACAATGTGAATGTCCGTACTGATTATCGATTATTGTAGGGTCTACGCAATCTTAGTGCAGTAATCGTATGATCGTAACCCTTAAACCGCAAGGGTATTCTACGATCAGCGCAGGGACATCGTACGATTAAACCGGCAGCCTGCTTTTGCGAAGCGGCGATGAAGTGGTGTGTGGTATTGTCGGTTGATTTTATTCACGATTAAAAATACATGAAATATAAACAAAAAAAATCAATATCTTGCATTTCTTAGGCTTTAAATAGATCTGCATAATTAATTAATTTGATAATAATAATACATGCAATAATAATTTTGGGCATTTTATAGCACACATATCCACCTTGTTAGTTATTCGTAGCTATTTGAAAAATTATTTCCTACTGGTACGGCGGTACCCATTTACCTAACGTTGGTTTCAATATCATGCATTTATTAGGCTTTAAATAGATCTGCATAATTAATTAATTGATTTGATAATAATACATGCAATAATAATTTTGGGCATTTTATAGCACACATATCCACCTTGTTAGGTATTCATAGCTATTTGAAAAATTATTTCCTACCGGTTCGGCGGTATCCATTTTCCTAACGTTGGTTGAGCGCCCCGGGTTAAGTCTAGAATCTAATCCACTGGGCCACAATGCTCCGTGATTATAGACACCCCCACACACACAAATATAGAACTTGTAGGCCTCCAGGATTACTCAGCACAGCCTTTCGTACCCCCCCCCCCTCCCCCCACACCAACCCACTCCACGTGCAGTAAACTACCACCACACTAACCAATTCAGCCACGTAACTTTAACATCGAATTCATTAGAACTTTCCATGGAATTCATTACAATTCTGCCCTTTCCGACTTGTTTTTGCATAAATATTTGACTTTAAATTTGCTGACAAAATCACAAGAAAGCAGCATTGCCTGGGTACCCTTTTCTTTATATAATCACGAAATTCTGACTTTTTTTAGCATTCATACACTCTTAAAATGTTTGGCAACACACTGTCCACACAATAATTGGTTAAAAAAATTATCCAACTCTGGGTAGTATTCAACTAATATTGTATAATAGTAGTTTTCATCCAAAGCACGTGGTTTAAATCTACCCAGAATTGAATAAAGTTTTAACAATAGTTGTGCGGACAGTATTTGTTGCCAAACATTTTTAAGGGTGCAGCATATCTTTAAAAAATCTCGAAAATTGCCGAAAAATTCCCCATATTCCCGTTTATTCCCATGGAAAATTTCCACCACCAAAATTCTCGGGAATTTTGCAAGCCTAATTTTAATGGAGAAATAGAAGATATTTTCATGTCGTCTTGCCCACTTACTATCGAAATTCTCCAACACCACCTACTCTTAAGCAAAATTGAATGTGATTGATGAGAGAATGAATGAAATGAGTGTCAAAATGAAAAAAAAAATGATATTGCAATCTCAAATGAATCACAATATCACACTAAAAAAATTAAACGCCAATTCAAAATTTTAAAGGTTTGATGAGTGACAACCTTTTCTTAAATGTTGGATTTACCGCCTTAAATGGTTCGTGCCAACACTTACAGGACAAGTCTATCCAATCAAACAAGCATAACACTAAAAAATCATCAAAATCGGATGTAAAATAAGAAAGTTATGACATTCTAAAGTTTCGCTTAACTTCACAAAACAGTTATAGGCCTATACACATCTTGGTCAGTAAGCAAATGAGGAGACTGATGACCTTATCCACTCACTATTTCTTTTGTATTTCATTATATGAAATGTGAAATATTCTAATTTTCTCCTCATTGTCAAGTGAAACAAAAATTAATTCCTTCCTGAACATGTGGAATTATTATTTTTAATACTATTTGGTTCAGTCAAACTGGTCCTTATCGTTAAATCTGTAAACCTGAAATATTGTATAAATCAAACAAAAAACAAAAGAAATAGTGAGTGCTGGACATCATCGACTGTCTCATTTGCATGTCACTGAAATGTGCATATAACTGTATTGTGAAAAAATAAGCGAAACTTTAAAATGTCATATCCTTATTTTACATCCGATTTAGATGAAAATTTTAGCGTTTTGCTCGTTTGATTTTTCTCTATTTAATCAAATCATCATTTTATTGGGGTGGACTTGACCTTTAAAATGCTGGATTAAGCTTTATGCAAGGTTGGATGTAACATTTGTTCAAGGTCACTCCTCCAACCTTTCAAATGTTGATTTAACAACTCATTTTAAGAGTGCAAGTATACGAATCAAATCAATCAAAATTTGCCTCGACAGTATACAGACAACAACTGAAATTGAAATTCGATTTTTTTTTCTATGGTGAATGCAATTAAGGCATACGCCTACAATAGTGATATAAAATATAAATAAAGTAATACTGCAACTGGTTCTTTATTTAAGACATGCTTAAATTATCCAGTTTCAGATCAGAATATCAAAAAAATTCTGCCCGCGCTATGTGCTCGTATTATTAATGTAGGAAGATACCCAATTACCCATCCTTTTCATGCTTTACAAAACATAAATAGAGTGTCCTCTCAAATCTCAAATTTTCCACTCGCGCTCGCATTACATGTATTCATACTCTCCTGTTCATAATTACAAAAAGTGCTTCGAACGTCCTTTTTTTAAAGTCGGAATGTCAAGGATTCTTAGCTCGCGCTTCGCGCTCGAATTATTTGATTTGTGAAACACGTAGTCTTCATAGCTTGATGCAAATAGTCATCAGGCCAGAGCCTTCATTATAAAATTTCTGCTCGCACTCGCAGTAATTATAGGCCTATTGTTACAAACGCATCTTGTTCAGGATCTCAGACATTGCTCAGAATGTTCAATTTTCAGGACAAAATACATGAAACAAAATGCATTTTCTCGATCGGGACATTTCTTGGATCTGGGTCCCTGAGAACTGGTTAATTAATTTCTTTACGTTTACTTAAGGTATACCAATTAACTCGCCTTGGTTTAATATTTCTAGTCCGTCTGCGATTTATTGCAATGCGTATCATGCAACCGGAGCCGCGCACTGACGTTAATTTGTGCCTGACGTTATCTAGAGACTAGACTGGATCTAAACTAAATTTATTTAGATATACGACTGGTTCTATATACACGGACCAGTCCTATTTAACCAAGACTACCAAGCTCATTTATCTAACGTAAGGAAACTGATATGACAGCATGGACTATAGTCGGTTACTATATTATTACAATTATTATTACAAACTACTTTATCATGTTTATCCCTTGACTCCATTGCATAATGGAATCTACCATGGTAACGATGATCTACAGCCAATCAGAATCAAGGATTCTATGCAAGTTACAATTGGATGGCAAAGGCGGATGGGGGGGGGGGCAAAGCCGGCCCATGCCCCCCTCCCTTGAGAGGCACAATCAATATTTGTCATGTAGAAATGCCGTTAAAACATAAGTGTGCCCCACGCCCCTTGAAAGCAAAGACTCCTTTTTTTTTCTTTTTTTTTTCCGTGGTCGAAATATCCTTATTTTTTCCTAGGGAAAATGTGCCCCCCTTTTAGAAATTCCTGGATCCGTCCTTGCATAATAGTAACTTGTATGCAACGGGTCCCAGTTATTTCACGGGTGGAAAAATGCAAACAAATTCGGATTCTATGTTTTATATTCTATTGTTGGTTCAAATATTATGGCTGACTTGTAAGAAAACGAAAAACCGAAAAAACATATACCTTGCTCAGTCGCTATACACGCTCATGGACATCCAATCGACCTTTCACTACAAATGTTTTATCGTATAACGAGTTTTGTGTTCAAAATGCTGATTTCGGTCGATAAAAAAATGTCCTTTTATTTGGGGGTAAAAATAACGCATTTTCATTATCAAAATATACATGATATACGCAGGCATTTGCAGGTCTGTAACATGGATGGCCGTATGACTGTAAAATTAATGAAGAGTCACATTTCATATCATTTTGTAGTTTAACGATACGTTTTACTGTTCGAAATAACTATTTTTCTCGCTCAGTCGCTTTGCTCCTTATACTGTTATACAATCGTTCCTTAATATCATTGTATACCGAGGTCTCCATTCAAAATGTTCCTATTCATTATGGTCACGTGTTACTCCTTTTGTAGAGGCGTCGCTCACCGGGATTCATAAATTTGGGGTCAAAGGCGGATTACTCTACCTTTTTTCTCTTCATTGTTCAAAATATCTGGGGCATCTGAGCGGGGTCAAATATGCCTTACAAGCCCACATGCGCCCTGTTTTGCTGAAACCGACCGTTGGTGGGTTACACACATTACGTTTTCAATCATGTCAGTTGTGAAAACAACACTTTTGTTGCATAATCGCTGGGGTCCCTCGTACACTTTAAATAGTCCCTTCATTGTATGCATTTTCTTTGTATTGTACAACGTTTGTTGTTTAATAAACTTTCATTTGTTACAATTATCATGTGGCGGCGGAACGTATATTCGTTTGGGGGGCAAGGCCAAAAATAAGGGCACTTATTATGACAAAAAAGAAAATTTGATGCAAACGGATATTTTCACCATGACATTATCATGTGTGAAGAACCTGTGTGTTTTGTAGTAATTACGTAGAGCAAAATTTTTAAGTGATTCCTGATTGGTAAGAGATACATTTAGATTTTATATTTTTGCGAGCGAGCGGTTTGGAAAAAAATTCAAATCTGAAGTTGTAAAACTCGCTTTTTTGTCAGTTATGGGCATAATTACTGTTAAAAGAGCGTCCTTCAGAGATGTGGCGAGCGCGCGAATCGGAAGCTCAAACTTTTGGAAATTTCATGTAATAAGACATGAAAAATGAACATACCGTGCAGTTGTTGTAATCATGAAAAAAAATGTGAATCGAACTAAAGATTTAACGCGAGCGTCAAGCGCCAGCTGAATTTTTATTATACTGACCAGAAAAAGGAACCTTTTAAAGATTGTATATAGTGACTCATGAATAGAATACGGGCTACATATTTCACCAATCGAATAATGCGAGCGAGAAGCGCGAGCTGAAAATATGTGATATTTTAACCAGAAAACTGGACGTTCTAGGCATTATTTAACCAAGAACAGAATGACGACCGTAATAAAAAAAAATTGTTGTGTGCGCGAAACACGAGTAAAAATGTGATATTCCAAACTGGATATTCAATGCACTTTTTTAACCATGAACAGGCATGACAGGACGAATACTTTATACTTACAATGACTGATGCGAGCGCGAAGCGCGAGCGAAAACTTTTGTGATTGTCTAACCTGAAATTTATTATACTCTTACTTTAAACAGGGTAGACTATTTCATCTTTATAAATAGGGAACATTTCATTTTTCTTACATTTTTTGTGGGGGGGGGGGGCAAGGACCCCATACCGCCGCCCCTGTGATGATTGTATTTGGCTTCGATACGCCTACATATATTTTTAATTGGATGCTGTCACACACCGTCCGTGATGGTATTTTTGCTTGTCTATCGTAGAGTGTATAAACTGAGACCATCTCGCCTTGCCTGATTGATATCCCTGGCTACACCAATTTCTATAGTATAGCATATAAAAACCCCGCTGTACTATATAAAAAAGTATATACGATGGAACATTATCCCATTTCGCGGCACTTCCATCTCGTGTTATTTTGCGCCATTGATTCTAAAGTTTGAATATCACTAAAAAAAAATCATACAAAGGAAGCGCCAAATTACACATATTTTTTTTTCCAAAACATATCACAGAGGTTTTCGTTCTTCGCGTGTATGGAAAAGGAAACATTCCTCTTAGTGCATCATCCCTTCCCCATTTTGAGCTCTTTCGTCTTCGAAATCGATTTTAATAATCTAAGAAAATAAAATCATGATATGAATTAGAGCAGGTAAAGGTTTCACAGAAATTTCGACATTTCTGATCTTCAACGCTACTTGCTGGAAGGAATATCTTCTGTCTGTGTACCCATCGACGTGCCCCGTTTTTCGATTATTAATGTGGCTAAAATTAATGCTTTGCTATCATATGACCAAGATTTACATTTTATACCACTCAATGAATGCCCTTTTCTCTTCTCAATTATTTTATAAACTGTTTTAGAGGAATTATTTCAATTTCCCTAAATCTTTTCCCCTTTTGGAGCGTTCTATTTTTTTTTAATCGCACCAAGTCTATTGAGTTCGAGAGATTTCTTTTGGTTTGAATTTGATGACACATTGAAAACTTCGCGCGGGAACTCCTAGGCCTCCCAGCCTCCCTTTGTTGGCACGCTTCGTGTTCACTTACCATCCCCTCCAAAATTAAATCCTAGCTACGCGCGCTTGGTCATGACCGCTTATCGATGTTAAGACTATGTTCCCTGTTGGAAAAAAAATGAAATGCCTTGGTTCTACAATATTAAATATCATTAGGAAATGAGCTTAGTTCTAATGGTGGTTTCTCCAAGCCCTCCTGATCAATCAAATCAAGATATTTTTTCAAAGATTCCTCCACGGGACTCCTATCTACCTGTGAAAACGGATCCAGAGTTTTGTCCAATTTTGGTCTGTGAAATTGTCCCTCTGAATTTCTTACTGTACATGCAAGTCTTTGTTCATCAATCGTGACGTTAAGATAATTCAATATTCGTCGCAATTCATCCTTAAGGTGTAGTTGGAGTTGTTCATAGTACACGATTAACATAGACTTGCAGGTGTGGCCCAAGTGGTTGCATTCTGAGATATATTTCTCGTAGAGATTAAACCATTTCGGGGCTTCATCCTTGACAAAATTACTCCATCCTGCAAAGAGAAGTGAATAATATTGATTAAATATCTTCAGACAAAGAATTGGCTTTAGTTAGAAAGATTCATAAGAAAATAATAGTTTTGCTATGATTATGTCAGGAGAGCCTTCTCAATAATTCACTATTTGCCTTTAAGTTTCAAATGCAGATACAAAAGATAATTTATCGCTTTTATTACGATCGAATTGTGCTTGGAAAATGAATTATAGGGCAAGGAGTCAACGTTTTAAGGGGGCGCAATATGGCGGATCTGACAAAATTGTTATTTTTGATTAAAAAGTCGCGAGCGAACAGAGATAAAGCAAAAATTGCGAAAAGTAAATCTAACGTGATATAATATAATAATGTAATATTTCATTCTTCTCTCTTTTCTTGGCTAGGTTAAAGACAAAAAAATATCGGTGAAAGGAGTGAGTTTGATATATATATATATATATCAAACTCACTCTAGCCGGTGCTTCTGGAGCCCGTATCTACATACATCAGTATAATACACAGTTACAGGGGCGGTGGAGCGAAAGGAAAAGGGCACCTTTTCTATTTAAAAGGGCACTATCTTAAAACAAAGAAAACATAATATACAGTGGCGTAATGGTGCATATATTTTGAGGGGGCTAGATATGTCGTATCACGCAAATTCAAGAGAAGCTGCGAGCGAGGAAAAAAATTTGGCATTTTTTTAACGAAAATCCAATTTTGTGATAGATTTTGACAACTTATGTATAAAAAAAATATAATATTTCACCCTTCTCTCTTTTCTTTTCTATTTTTTTCTTGGTCGTGAAATATTTGGGGAGGGGGCAAGAGCCCCCATCTGTACGCCTATGCTCATCAACCCCACTCACATTACTCATGAAGGTTAAGGCACGTAGGATTATTCTTACAAGTTTTGTAATAACATAATTATATGAGAATATTGCTTTCTTGTTTCAAAGGAACACTCGTTAACACATAAAATGGGTCCTTCTCAGGTGTAACAATTCTGTCCGGAGGAAATGCCCTGGAACCGCCACTAATTATTTCATTAAATTCATTTCCGTGGTTTTTTATACGATTTCTAGTTTCTATCTGTATTTTTCCGTTTTTTAAATTACAGTTTAGTCATTTCATGTCATCATTTATGTAAAAAAAAAATATCAGTTCATAATAGTAATACAAAGCTTTGCCCAGATAATAACTCGGAATTTAATTTCGGTTACATGTATGGTATTTGTTGTAATCTTGATTCTGTTTTCAACAGGTCATTGATGAAAAACAAATTATGGCTGATACTTTGTACCTAAACTTCTCGTCTTAGCTAATGAAGCCGCATTGGCGAGTTCTTACAAGACAAACCTCGCTTTTTGTAAGTGCGGAAGTAGTTGAAAAGACGAGTTAAATTACGAGAACGTGTCTCGGGACACCTTTAAGCTTCCTTAACTTTCTGATATGCTTTTCACACTCCACTCTTTGTCCTAAATTGGGCTAGGGGGGGGGGGGTCTTAGCCCCACCAATTTCCCGGGGTTAAGCTTAGCCCACTTCGTTTTCACACTACGTTTTAGCAAAGTGGGCTAGCACGGTAAATAGTACGGTACTATCTGGCCCTGCAAAAAAGCAGGGTTACTGAGCCGGCTTATTGTGGTGCTAGTATCACAATTGCGGTGCTATTAAGAGGTGCAGTGTGAAAACGAAAAAGGGCTAAGGAAAGTGGGGCTTTGCATTAGCCAATCACATAAGTCGAATTGCACATTAATCACGCTCTGTATGGTAAAATCATCAATATTCATGAGCTGAGGGATAGTCCGGGGTTAAAGCATTAACCACGGTTGATTAGATAGTATGGGGTTAAGAGAGAGTGTGAATCGAAGAAAAGATAGTATGGGGTTAAGGAAATGCAGTGTGAAAAGCATATGAGTGAATCAGCATTGTACTGAAACATTACAAACCATTGAGATTTGTCACGTGATTTTTTTTCCCAATACGTCAAACATGTTGACAACGCGTCCATCTTCGTCCTAAAAATCGAAACGACCGGTGTAGCGGCGAATACTGTGACTGGCAGATATGGTACAAACCGCCGGCGGATCGTGTTCCAACTCTGGCGGATTCGGTACCTATTTCTCCCGCGATTTCTCTTCGGCAGATATCGGTCTTGCTATCGTTCTTGCACGTACTGCATAGTGTACCAATCCCGCATTCTAAATATCCAAGGTTGAATAACCTATTGAATATCTCCATGTTTAAATTAGGAGGTTCCAATTAATACAGGAGAGTCATTTGCCCGATATTTTGGGAATGTTATTCTCGTAATCAAGCCAGGATTTCCTGTAATGCATTTTATTATTTGATAATGAGGGTAATCGATCGTTAAAAGTCTTCTTTTGAAAATAGAACACTGTGCGTTTATCTGCATGAGTAGATTGTGCATTTAATGATTTATCTATTTCTAAATACTTTCAACCCAGACTGTTATGTTTTTACATCATTTTGCCTGTGTTATATTTTTTTCGTATAAGCTGGCTTTTATCCCCCCCCCCCACCCCCCTCTCTCCTCTCTTTGCTTACTCGCGTTTTATTTCTTAAGTGAATATCGACCTTGCAGTATAGAGCAAGGTTTTGTGTTATCCTTTTTTAAATTGTAGTCGCTAAAGAGAGAGAGAGAAAAAAAAGCAAGCCTCTGTTTTAGTTATTGAGTTTGATTATTATATACTTTTCTTTAAAAAAATGTCCCCTTTTCTCTATGCAGACATATTCCTGCATGCACAAGCTTGTTTTGTTTTGTTCTCTTTTATTTGTTCTTATGTGAAGTTGATATATTCATTATGCCGGTCATAAGGTCAGATATCAGCACTGGTAAAGAAGAATGATAGATTTTACTTAATATACAATTTGACATTTTTTTTTCTCCAGAGAACCATGAAGATTAAAGAAATTTAGGCTACAAAAGCCATTTTCTTTCAATTTTGCTTTGGATTTAATTACATATGCTGGATTATCCAACTAGAACATGTTTTTTTGAACAAATTTGAACAAATAGATTTTTTCAAACACTTCAACGAAAAGTTAGATGAGATAAACGAAAACAACCATCTGGTTAATATAATATGAGGTGATTTTAATATCATTAGTAATATAAACTTGGACTATAATATGGGAAGTAGTAAACAGAAAACACCCGCGTAATCTCATGTTACTTTGATCAATTCTTAGACCAACATAATAATGGAGGGAAAGGAATGCTAAAAAACCATTCACTCACAGGAGAAATAAAATGGAACATTACAAAGATAATTTATTTTGGTTTTAGCAATCATGAGACCTGCTAGGAGTCTAGGAATTGGGATTGATGGGAACTATAGAACTGCGACTACTCGGCGACTACCCGAAGTCAAATTTGTACTGTCCGAACTTTTATCGCATTAGTCCAACGGGCTGTCATGACGGACGGATTATATTATGCTAGTCAATTGGCCTTTTGCAAATTCCGCATTGTATTCAATTTCCCCATGATCTGTCAAAGGCTAGCCGCTTTAAATGGATGTACGTTGAATTGTCTTATTTCACAGCTTATATAGCCACATGAAAATGGCAAATGAAGACAATTTTTTAAAGTCACGTCAGGTTAGAATATTTAAAAATTCAGATCGCGCTATGCACTAGCATAAAACAAACTTACTCCACGATATATTTTGAAACATTTATCAAAGTAAATGAAAATATAATCTACTTTAAAAAAAATTGGTAAATGTAGAACCAAACGGCGGTTCTCCTACCATTTCGGCCAAAATTTGAACCAATCATTTGGATCTGGCGGGCCCGATCGACTAGCCGTTTGGTACTGGCGGTACTAATCGGCTACTGTACTCTTTTTGGACCGCCGGTATCCGGTCCAATATTATTCGGCGACCACACCGGCACAAAACGGTGGACCGAAGTAAAAGATCCGTCTTCCCAAACAACTGTTCCTTAAAAATAAGCCTAGGAAACAAATTTACCTTCTGTTTTGAACTCGCCGTCGTATGCAAATCCAGTCTTATTCGATTTCTGTCTGTTAAACTCGGCCACCATTGCTCGGTATGGATTACGTACAATCAAAATAGCACTATCCATTTTAGGATGAAAAACATGTGACTTGATTGTCAAAGTTCTCCCAGAGAAGGTTGGAACCTTTCCACCTATAAAACCTGTCGAAAACAGCATTGGGGAAAATACAGAGTGCGATATGGTTCACATTAATTATTAAAGTCTCAATGAACTGTGCTTATGCCTACATTAAACTGATTTTTTAGAAACTGGTTAGCATTCTGATTTAATTCAGTTTTAAATAAAACACAATCTATTTTCGTCCATAAGAAAATTAAACTTTAGTATTGATAATATGCTTTTACATAGCGCCATTTATCTAGAAGTATTCTATTCCGAGGCGCACAAGAAAAGAAAGAATGAGAGAGTTTGGATGAGTGTCAAAGTGTCAATAACTAGGCCTATAATACTGTGAAAAAAGATAAGACTTCAGTTTAGATTAGGTCTCCAGTGATGATATAATTCTCAAATTCAACGATACATTATTCCAGACAGAAGGCACTGAGGCAGTTTAAAATATATATAACATGTTAATATTTGAACTTGAATAAAGAAATCTATTTCCTGAATAAAGTAAACAAATGAAATAGAAACAATTACATACTAAAATATAATCCATTGGCTTAATAGCAACCAAAATACATCAGCAGAAAAAGAGCTTCTCATTTAAGGTATGAGGCAAAAACATTTTTTTTTTACTTCTCCGGTTTTCATATTGATCTCTTCTTATCATTGATTCGGACCATATATATTGCCCTATGTATTATATGAATACTAAATTATTATAAATTAATAAATTCGTTTTGACCATGTTAAATAGATATTGCATGTTATATGTGAAAGATTTTGGAACTATTGAATTTTTTTTACAAAATAGTAAGAAGAATATGATTGTTAGACTTCAACTGGAACCATGAGGCTATACTGTTATAGTTTGAATAATCATGGTCGTTGATATTACAAACCACAATATAGATCTTGGCGTCAGAAGTAATTTTTGTCACAGAATTTCATTGTGTATCTAATTGTTTTATTGAAAGTGGACACATACATTATATACAGTGCATCCCAGACAAAAAGGGATTCAATGTTATTTTTTACCATCAAAATAATTATTCATTCGCTTCACAAGATGTATATCGACATAAAGATAAACTTCTTCTCTTTCATTTGAACCCCTTCTCAACGTTCATAATAAACAAAACAAAAAAACATTTGGTAATCGGAGCTAACAATGCACGCATGACTGAGTAAAAATTCCATTTGCACGAGCAAATTACGAATCTGAGTGAGTTTTTCTGGCTTTTACAGTATACATGTATTTTAAAAACGAAGTTCATAACTTAGATATTAATTTATCCATCCTTCATATGAGACCTCGTGCATAAATCATGATCGGAGCATTGTTGAGAAACGTTACATGAAATCATGCTTGATTTCCACCTCTTGGACGGGTCATGTGAAAAGCGAGCATTTCCAACAAAGCGGAAGACATTGGGCTACTGGGAAAGCCCCAGTCACATTACAGACCCCGGACTACCCAGGACCATCCCCGATCTGATCTGGGCTGGTCCGGGGAGATAATGTTGGCGCCTTGCATGGGCATCCTTGGAGGTCCATTAGTTTTGACTGTCAAAAGCACTTGGCGTCATCCGTGGACTGCCGGGTAGACAAACAATCCGGGATGGTACGTGTAGCTGCCGTGAAGGTCTGTGTGGCTGCCTGGAGTATCCCTAGCAGTCCATGTTCTTTTCCCCCCAATGTTATACAACACTGTTTCACTTTATGAACCTTTTCAGTAGTTTCATTTGTCGTGCTGGTCAATAAAGCTACCGTATTGCTCCGTGTAGCTGACATATTGGTCCTTGTAGCTGACGTGCTGGTCCGTGTTGCTGACGTGTCGGTCGTGATGACAACCAGGAGATCCGTGTGGACGACGTGCTCTGCCGCTCCGGCATGCGAAATTATTTTTCCTACCGCAGTTGTGGACATTAATATGAATATTCATGTATTTCGTTTTCGGAATAGGACTACGCATGCGCGTTGAGAGTGCTGATTCATTCATGGCATGCAACGCAAACGGCCACAATTTTTTTTTAAGAATCCGCGCGCATGCGTAGTCTTTTCCGAAGACGAAATTCATGAACTTTTATGTTGATGTCCGCAACTGAGGTGGGAGAGATAATTTCGCTGCCGGCATGGCCCGTGTATAGGACAACCCCCTTTTGAGTAAAAAAAAGTAAGAACGATATCACTCAGATGCCTGAAGACTTCAGGAATTCTTTCACTGGGTCTGTCTTCGCCATGTTGATGCGATACGTGATTCTCAAGCAATGACGTGCCCACTTGTGATTGGTTATAAGTGCGAAATTCGCCTGCTTCCCTATAGTATTAGTAAAGTTCTCCTTGATCACACACTCAACAACACAAGTGCGATTGAGCGAATTGATTAATTGTTTACTGAAAGGAAAATTGAACACTCGGAAAAGTGAGGTGGCGGACGACGAAATATCGTGCTGAACACTCCCATCAGAGTGAACGTTTGTTCGCTCTTTACGTCGAGTGACGAACTACTCGTTTACAAAAAACAATAAACAGAACCGAAAGACAAAATGGACGCTAAAAGGCGAGCTGTGATTGGCTGTCAAGGTTAACAATTTAGGCTTAGTACCAGCCGTTAAGCCTCCATTGTCTTCAATGGGACAAACAAGGTAGGAAAATAAAATGAAATTGATATTCGAGTTTCGTTTTATGCCAGCGAGTGCCTTAAATAAAATGTACTTGACTACTAACTTAGAATAGATCCAGACTTCTACTGTGCCCTATACTAGGACTTCGAGTCGGAACTTGCCATATCTGCCGCATCGATATTACATCGCATCATTCCAATATGCGGACATGCCTTCATGCAATGGCCCGAAGGCGGGACCCGGCCGAGGTAGATCCATCGTACGTTGTACAGTGCCAGTCAGTCCGCAGCCCATCCGAAAGTATTTTTTCAGCGGTATAATGAGCTATTAAGACGATCTTTGCTCTTAGAATTGTCCATTTCTCATAAAACTGGTCTTATTTTACAGATAAAAGGGCCATATCGTGTTTTAAGTAACTGGAGACCTAAACAATTCCCCACCTAAAATTCTTTCTGTCTCTCCTACCTTCCGAAATTAAACAGTCCCTCGGACACAGTTTAGACGCAGGACAAATAATGCTCTGACAACCAAACTAACTTCTCATCAGCATCAGTAAAAATATGAATGGGCTTTTAAAACTAATACTAAAGCTGGTCTAAAATCAAACATGAAACGATTTCGAAATTGACTTTAAAATCGATTTTGAAATTTCCCTCCTCCTCAACCATGTCAACAGCAATTTCCACTTGTAGACAGTTATAATTCTAAAATCAATTTTAAAATCGTATCTCAAATTGATTTGAAAAGTTCAAACATATTTAAAGACAGTTGGATAGCCATGAAATCACCTTGTCAATCCCTATTATTTTCTCCTCCTTTAGGGCTCTTCCTGTATTAAAAAACATTAAAATCCCATAGACGGAGCCCTGAAGGAGGACTAAATAATAAGGATTTACAAAGCGATATCGTGGCTAGCCAACTGTTTTAGAAAATTATTGAGCTTTTAATACCAATTTGAAATACAATTTTACAGTCGATAGTATAATTGATTTCAAAATCGATTTATAAGCAATTTTAAATTCATAATCAACCTAATTATTCCATCAACCCCTCTTCAAAACCACTCTGCCACTTTCAAACAGTTGGCTAGCCACGATATCGTCTTGTCAATCATTATTATTTAGTCCTCCTTTAGGGCTCTGTCTGTGGGATCTTAATGTTTTTTTAATACAGGGAGAGCCCTACAGGAGGAGTAAATAATAGGGATTGATAAGGCGATATCGTTGCTAGCCAACTGTCTTTAAAAAGTGTTGGAGCTTTTAAAATCGATTTTAAAATTATAACTGTCTAAAAGTGGCAGAGTGGTTTTGAAGAGGAGGGAAGAGAGGGTTTGATGGAATAAGTACCATTACGATTTTAAAATTGATTTAAAATCAATTTTAGATCAGTTTTAGTATTAGTTTTAGCCCATTCACATTTTTACTGATGCTGGCGAGAAGTTAGCTTGGTTGTCAGAGCATTATTTGGCCTGCGTCTAAATAACTGTGTCCGATCATGCGACTGTTTTAACGGAAAGGTAGGAGAGACAGAGAGAGAGAAAGACTCCCCGTTGAGCTCAACGTATAGTTTCGCACGCGAGCACAAAGAAGATCAATCAAGCAAATCACCAAATGCAATGTCTCGAGAATTTAGGTAGGGATTTTTTTAGGTCCTCGGTTACTTAAAACACGATATGGCCCATTGATATATAAAATAACAGCAATTTTATGAGAAATGGACAATAATTGAGAGCAAAATTTTAAAACGCCGATCGAAAAGATCGTCCTCACAGCTCTTTACGTGGAAGACAGCTGGTAGCCATCTCTTTCGAGGACGGAGTTTTTTAAACATTTTTATTTCTCCTCGTACATAGACGGATCGCTATCGTGCAGCCACCATTATGGGGTTAAAAATGCAAAATCCCCCAGACGGGGATCTTCGATTTTTGTCTTTATTTCATAAAAATTTATGAAAATAACTGTAGCAAAATAAATATTATTATTCCGTTTTGTCCTAAAATGCACCAAAAAACGGAAGGAAAACAGTGACTAATTACTTCGGCTGTCGCTTCCCTGTTTTATTGGAACTTATACATGTTATACATAAACATATGGCCATTGGGTCCCTGTACAGATCAAGCTAGAACTTCGGTCTCTGTATTTGGTGAGTGGAGCCAACGGAGTTCAGCGGAACAACGGACATAAGACAGACTGAAGCTTTTGGTCTAATATATTGTTACTGTATATAATATGCATTAAAATCCATGACTGCATACCGCTGAATATAACACTTTCGGACGAGCTGCGGACTGACTGGCACTGTAACTCGGCTCAACTCACATTAGCTTGCTCCATGCTACCAATGCACGTCGTGTCCGACCGCGGCCCGCCTTGGGGCCATTGCATGCAGGCATGTCCGCATATGGGAATGACGATGTCATATCGATGTGGTAGATATGGCGAGTTCCGAATCGGAGTCCTCGTTTTAGACACAGTAGAAGTCCGGATGTATTCAAAGATAGTTGAGCCACATGGCTGATTTCCTTGTTTGTTATGTTAAAACAGTAGTCGAATACATTTTTAAAGGCATGTTTGCGGCTTAAAACGACGAAACTCGAAATTTCAATTTCATTTTATTTTCCCAGCGTGTTTGTCCCATTGAAGACACCCCCCAGAAAAAAAATCGCCAAAAATCCAAACCCGAGTGATTTCGAACGCGCCCGCTACCCGAGTGATCATAATAAGCCATTACAACTGCGCATTGATGTAATATTCATCGACCTTCTTATATGATTACCTTTATTACGCCACCTTTGCCGTCTTCACACTGCACATGCCATCAGTGTGAATTCTCGGACCCCCAATAAACTATACAATATGAACTGGAGTTTCTTTCTTTTTGTTGTTGTTGTTGTTGTTGTTGTTGCAAAATTAAGAAAATAGGGTGTGGAAAAGGAGCGGGTGTGAAGGGTACCTGCATTGACGAGTATGTAGCTTAGATACATATCACCCGTAGCGTATCCGGTTGATGTCTCTATAAGATGTCTCATCCATGTATTACCAGAACCTGGAAAACTTGCTAGAGCTGTCAATGGGAATGTTCCATTCGGCATCAGTTTGGTATCATTGCAGGAAACAAGGCCTGTATAGTTTGACAAAGAAAAAAATCGGGCATATTTGAATTTGACCCTTCATAATTTAGGGTGATAGACTGCACCTTAAAGGAGAAATATATTGATTATGAATGTGATCTTATTATATATCAATGGAAAGGTAATGATGTGGGGATTATCAGTGGGTCATTCAAAAAAAACCCGAAAATAATCCATAAGGTGAAAATCGCCGATTAAAAAACGCTAAAATGCCTCTCCGAAATATGCCTCGCATCGGTCTCTGAATTGACTCGAATTTGAAGACGTCACTGTCTGTACGAGAGGCGTGAGTGGCTCTCCCACGTGAAGCTCCACTTGCATGCATAACCTGTTGCGTGGGTACGTTTTCTCCACACTGTCACTGAATACTTCAATCACAAAATTAAAGAAAACCCAGAATTTTATCTAGATTTGTATTTTCAAATTGATGATTTTGAAGATGAAGAGAATGATGATAAAGTGAACAACAAAGTTACGTAGTTGGAGGTTAATTGGGGGAATCTACGCCGAGGATGATGAGTCGGACAATTCAACTTGCGACACGATCATATGCCGATTCGCTACCAACTCATGCAGCTGCTACAAAAAATAAGAAGGAAAATAATGATATAACTGTACTTACAAACAAGTGAATATAATCCGAACCTGAAGGCAAATCAACTCGACGAATAGCAGCAGACGATATGCATCGACGATAAACTTCATGTGGCTGGGATAGTTTGTCACTCGTTCTGTTAGATGTAATTTTTATCTCATTAATTTGACAAAATTACGAAATTCGGGGAATCATTTATCTATATAAAAATATAGTAACATCTCGTATTATTTTTTAAATTACGATAAAACTTTTTTAGCATATGTGATCGTAAACAAACCATCACAACACATGCCGTTTTGCTTGCTCGCCTTGGCTGAGAGAGTAGATCTTTGCACGTGTTGCACAGCTCTCAATCAGCAAGGCGATCAAGGAAGGAATACCGGTACATGTGTTTGAGATGGTTTGTTTGCAATGACATACAAGCTACGCATGTTGGGGATGATCTTTTACATCTAATTTTAATTTATCTCAACGTTTTCCTTTTTTTTAGATAATGCGAGATGTTACTATATTTTTATATTGATAAATAATTCCCCGAGCTTCGTAATTATGTGAAATTAATGAGATAAAATTACATCTAACAGAACGAGTGACAATCTATCCCAGCCACATGATAAATTCACCAAATCCCCCTAATGAAACATTTCCTATTTTTGTGTTCGCTATTACTGTTGAGTAATTACCAATATTCTTTCGGATTGGATGACTGTAATGGTTACACTTCGTAATTCCGAAGGTTCTTTATTCCGAAGGTTCGTAATTCCGAAACACGTAAATTGCCTATACCTCGATGTACGTTAATCCGAAAACGAAAAAGGGTTCGTTAATCCGAACATTTGTGGCGTTATTCCGAAGGTTCGTAAGTCCGAAAACAAAACAGGGTTCGTTATTCCGAAGGTTCGATAATCCAAAAACGAAATAAGGTTCGTTGTTCTGAAGGTATGATAATCCGAAAACGAAATCAGGTTCGTTGTTCCGAAAGTTCGTTAATCCGAAAACGAAATAAGGTTCTTTGTTCCGAAGGTTCATTAATCCAAAAACGAAATAAGGTTCGTTGTTCCGAAGGTTCTATTATTATTACCCTGGCTTTAGCTGGGCTGCCTAGGCGCCCAAAGGAAGGCATTTAATGAATTTCTTCCTACCGGGTACCCATTCACCTCACATGGGTTGAGTGCAGCACAGTGTGGATAAATTTATTGCTGAAGGAAATAACGCCATGACTTGGATTCGAACCTACGACCCTCTGCTTCAAAGTCAGAAGACTAATCCACTGGGCAACAACGCCCTACATAAAAAGTAACGTTCAGATTTTATTTTTTTGTAATCATGAAAAAAAGATGTCATCTAACTAAAGAATTAGCGTGAGCTGAAATTTTTCATATACTGACCAGGAAAGGAACATTTTGCATCTGGTGACTCATGAATGGGATATGTGCTAGGCCTACATATCGCACCAATCGAATGCAAACGCGAAGCTTAGCTGAAAATTTGTGATATTCTATCCATGAAACTGGACATTTTATTTCACCAGTATCAGAATGACTACCTTAATGAACAATAATTGGTGCGAGCGCAAAACGCGAGCCAAAAATGTGTGATATTCCAACCTTAAAACTGGAAACTTTGATCTTGCCCTCGCATTATTTATTTAAGCGGCCGATCGGGGAAAACGTAAGGGAAATCGCCCCCCCCCCCCCGCATTGGGGAAAGCTGGATCAGCCCTAGCTGGGAGGTAACGGAACTGATTATGATCTACAAAGGGTTCACTCTTTTTTTTTAATTCGGAACCCCCTCATAGAAAATCATGGCTTCAGCCCTGATATGCACGAACACACAACACCCATATATGAGCATCCCTCACGCAACATACACTCACATCTAGGCCTACTGTTCGGTGGATACGAATTGAAATGCATTCCATTTTTTAATTTCACATGCATTATGATAAAAAAAGAACATTAAATGTTAAGCTGTTATCATTTTTATCGTTATTACCATTGTCAGAACTAGGCGTAAAATTTTATTAACCTTTATATTCTTTATTACCATTTTTATTATGATCATCGTTTGGACTATTATGATCATTATTAGCATTATTTTTATTTTAATTACCAGCAGAAGATGTTATTAAAATTACATCCCCTCCTATACAATCCTATTATCTGGAGGTTACTCGCTCGCGACCAACACAATACCCTGCATCCTTAAACCATTTGCTTAGGCAGCAATTGCTCAGATAAAATCGAAAGTAAGCCTATGCTTGATCCGGGCGCCTATTCTTAAAGGGGAAGTTCACCCTAAAGAAAACTTTGTTGTAAAAATAGCAGAAAAAATAATAAAACATATTGGTGAAGGTTTAAGGATAATCCGTTAAAGAGTAATAAAGTTATTAGAGTTCAAAGTTTTGGATTTGTGACGTCATAAACGAGCAGCTGCCCCATGTGTTATGTAATATACGCATGAATTTCAAATTTTGTATGGTTCCTGATGACTTAATTTTGTTTTCTATTCATCATCGGGTGTGAAATGATTTGTCTATTGATATACAATAGGTACAGTGAAAACCATTCTCAATTTCTGAGAAAATGACATTTCATTGATTTTTTACCATTAGCTATGTAGGAATGCTGCTCGCATATGACGTCACAAATCAAATAATTGAAATTCTAATATCTTCTTAATTACTTGATGGATTTTTCTCAAACCTTTGGCAATATTTTTTATTATTTTTTCTGCTATTTTTACAATAAACTTTTTGTCAGGGTGAACTTCCCCGCATGCAATACATGCTTTGGCAGCAACACACACATGTATCATCGTTCGTTATTACTATTATTGTATAATATCGTGTTGTCTTGTAATGACAACACCATTTTTGTTACCAAAAGGAATTAATTTCATTTTCGGAAATACGAGCCTCAGAATGATTTAATTTGTGATATTTGTTATTTTTATGAAATAATTTGTAGTCCTTAAACGAAATGTCTTGATTTTATCAATAAACCATTTATCTATCTATCTATCATTACGAACCTCATTTCGTTTTCGGACTGACGAACCTTCGGATTTATGAACCTTATTTCGTTTTTGGATTAACGAACTTTCGGAATTATGAACCTTATTTCGTTTTCAGCATGTTCAGATTAACGAACCTTCAGAATTAGGAACCTTATTTCGTTTCCAGACTAACGATCCTTCGGTTTTACGAACCTTATTTACTTTTCGGATTAACGAACCTCCGGAATTATTAGCCTTCGGAATAACGAACCTTCGGAATATCCTAACCTTCGGAATAACGAAGCTTCGGAATTACGAATGTATGCGGACTGTAATGAATGGAGAGATTCATTCAAATCCTTATGATATAATCTCTTTTTATGCCTCAATAAATTCTTGTATTGCTTTCCTAAAGATCCATAATGATTCAACTAACAAGTAGCATCTGATCTCTTTAATCGATTTTTAGCATTCAAATATTCCTGACGAGCAGCTCTGCACTCTGCATCAAACCAAGGTTGTTGATTTTTAAAAATCTGTTTTGAAAGACTCATCCATGTCTACATTATAGGTTGCCTCGACTTACAAATTCCAACATCTTGTGCAACGTCGACAAACATGTCACATAATTGTGAATAATAAATACCAATACTATTTCTCTTGATATGCATTGTCCTTCATTCCATCCTATTCATATTGCATGAAATAATAGAATTGTTTACGATACCTACATTCTTTCTTCATATATTTTAAGTCACAGAGTGAGTCATCCAGAGATTACGCCTTCATCCTTAACATACAGGAACGTCAAGGACATTGACCACAATAAGTCTGCCTCTGAACTTGTGTCCAAGTTAGGTTAGGTGCTTCTGTTACATGAAATTAAAATTATTTGATGTTTTCATGTACAATCGCCAATAATGGGAGGGGCGGAAAATAACTACCTATACATTTCCCTCCGTAAAGACGATGTAAGTTTTTCCTAGATAATTATGTGAGCGCAAGCTGATTTTTTTTTTATATTCCGATCTGGAAAGGGGTAAATTTTATAGGAATCACACTTCCAGCTCGAAGTGTATGCCATCTGAAGTTATTTGATATTCCGATCTAGGACTTTTCGTAGGAATTCATGAAAGAGATATCTATCTCGTTAATTGACTTAATGGGAGTGCGATCTTTTAATATACAGGGTGTTTCTTAAAAAAGATAACCGAAATTTAAAGGTCAGCTTTATCAAAAGTACATAATTTCTTCTTGTTATTTCTATTTGCATAAGTGAGCAACTCATCAACTTTAATTTGACACCATCCTTGCGGCGTCACAATAATTGTCACGGGTCACATAATTATTCTCCATCGAAGGCGAAGGTACAAAACCCACCTTTTCCAAGTTTTGGGTTTTAATGTACAAGCACAAAACCTTTATTGTTGCAATTTTTCCCATCCAATTTCAGTGAAATCCTATTTCCTCTGTTAACATTTTTGTGAAGGAATTTACAGCTGCCTAGCTTCAATCTCTGTTGAACGTGTCATTCACCCCTAACTTTCGCCCCAACACCTTCAACATGCATGACATGTTCAAGGTTTTCACATAACCTCACAATTGACGCAGCATGTCTTGCATTGCGGGGTGATGACGAAGAACAAAGTGAGCTAAACATGATTGTGCCTGTAAGTCATGTACTGAGCCAAAATTGCTGCTATTATTAGTTCTTAAGAGCGAATAAGCCGAACAATAACATGCAAATTATGAGTTCCACGGTTATATCAATCAATCAAAATATCGTTATTGCCCTTGGATTACTTCGATACTATCCAGCTCATGTATAAGCGTGACCATTTAAAGAGTAAAGCTGATTTAACGAAATCTCAAGATGAACATTATGAATTGGTTAAATGCAAGATTTAATTGAACCGAATTCCAAAATGAAAGAAAACGTGCTTATTTCAATGATATCTCCAGAAAACATAGTAATAATGGTAAGAAATTATTTAAAGAAATACAACAAGTTACAGGCAAGTCTAAGAATGATAATTCATCATCCTGCTGTATCCGGGGGGGGGGGCACTTACATTGACGAGTGGATACCATGCACGACCAAACAAACGCGTAAAAAGGATGCTTTTTTTTTCAAGATAGCGCACGTTACGTACGTAACTTGATAAGGGTGTAAAAAACACTAAAATAATGGAAAAAGGGTGGTTCACACGTTACCTTGTTAAGAATAGAAATCAGGTTGTTTTTTCACAAGTAAAGTTTTCTGCTAAGGAAAAAAACTTTCTGTAGGGGTACCTCAAGGGGGGTTCTTGCTCCCATGCTTTTCTTGCTGTTAATAAATGATATATCATAATCAATTAAGTCTGGTGTGATAGCAATTTATGCTGATGATGTTAGTATATTTGAGACTGGTAAACATATTGAGACAATAACTTCAAAATTGCAATCAAACATGGATTCCCTTAATGACTAGTATAAACTTAACAATTCAAAGCTAAATGAATGTTTTTAAAAACACACTCCCATGAAGTAATGAAAATATTTATTGATAGGACTGACATTGAGCAAGTTAATTCAATACGTTATTTATGTGTATACAATCTTAAATGGGACATTCACGTCAATAACTTATGCAAATCCATTATATTCAAGATCTGTTCCCTTTGAAAAAAAAAAATGTAAGTCCTTCACTATTGAACGCCCTTTATGAAGTTCAATACAACCTTGCCTCGATTGTGGACCAACTGTATGGGGAAATACTGATAAAAACAAAAGCAAAATTTATAGATTGCGAAAAGGGCCGCACGTTACATAACTGGAAACTTTGATTAAAACATTTCTCTTAAAACACTTGAAAAAAATTAATATTGATGAACGAAAAGAATAATTTCTTGCCATACAAATGTTGAAATGTATACATGGATTAGCCCCTCCCCAACTTTGTAATGACATTGAAATGGTCTGTGACTGACATAATTACCATATAAGAAAAAGTAACAGCCTTAACGTAGTTGCATCCGGTGTCCACCTTTCAATTTGAAACAAGCTTTCAGATTTTCCGGTGCCAAACGATGGAACGACATACTCCAAAATATAAAAAATGCACAAACTATTGAAATGTTTAAATTGATATATGAGACGTTTTATTTCAATAATTAGTATTAGATGCTGTTTGTTTAATTTTATTCTATTTTTCTCTTTTTGATTGTGTTAATGATTTGGGATAAGTTGGAACGAATGGTATTTTTATAATATAATTCCTACTCGTAGCATATAAGCTAAGATAAATTTTCCACTTAAGTCTAGTATATGATATGCTCAATGATAATTAGATTCATAATTTCCTCCATAAAATTGTGTTTAATTGTTTATTTACTATGTTAATGATATCATACACCTTCGTTTATATTTAACTGTTATTGTATTGTCTACAGGATAATTATTCTCATTTCATCAATTCCTAAGAAATTATTAGTGATAATTCTGATTTTAAATGTTATTGAATTTACTCATTACTTGTACAGAACCTAAGTTACACTTTTTTCTTTGATGTATATATTGATTGATTGATTTCACAATAAAATAACAAACAATCATTGCATGGGAGGGGGCTGTCATAAGCTCAAAGGCTTGAAAAGGACGCCCCTAAAGAAAGAATACGGCCGTGAATGACTTCAATATAAGTCATATTTAAAAAAAATTACAATAGACATATTGTTGTTTTATGTTAACAGGACCATGCTGAAAAACAGTAAATCTGAGCTTTTTATCCTATATAAAAATATTTTAATAAAAAAATAAAATATTTCATTCGACATTGCTCCAAAATGAGACCAGTGTACCTGTGGCAAGAGATTAGCTAATTTCTAATTCCAGGCATGGCCTTCTACCGAATTGCTTCTTGGACTTTGATTGTTGGAATGTCATCTATGCCCTTCTACCATGTTTACTGCAATTAGTTAATCGCAATTCCCAATTTTGGGAAACTGAACAGTTACGACTCTTTGCTTTGGTTGTAAACTCAGACACCAATGATGATATAATATTTCGGTATGAACTTTTGAATTTTGGCTGCCTGGTACAAGTGTTGTAGTCAAGGCCCGAACCCTCAAGGACAAGGCTTCAATACCCAAGGCCAAGGCATTTCAATTTTATGATATACAAAAATAGGGAATTTAACAAAATTATGATTAATTAATGAGCAGAGAGTGCTTCTCATTTTGAATTCACCGATATTAAATTTCAAAAAGCTGCCAGTGAAACAAGTGAGCTAATTTTGAATTTTTATTTAAAAGAATAAGTTTTGTTATAGACTGGCGTACCTTGGGTCACGGCATGGGGGGGGGGGCCAGCCAAAAATGCCTATTTAGTGTCACGTTAAAACTCCATGGTGCATATTAAACCTGAGGGTGTATGATTCTCATGACACCAATTGATTCTACAAGCACTAGAGTGCTTCATTGCAGAATGGTAGCCTATCTACATGAAGTGATAACAAGGAAATGCTACCCCCCCCCCCCCCTCCCATCAAAACGAAATGAAAATAAATCTTTTCTAAGGGATTGAAGTAGCCGTATACTCGTGTCTGGTCACTTATCGAGAACACACACAAATTGCACTATGGCATTCCGCAAGGTTCCGTCATCGGACCGCTTTTGTTTACACTCTTCGTCCGATTGGACATGTATGTAGATGACATTCAGATCTACACTGTCTTTGATCCAACTGATGCAGAGGTAGTTGATAATGCTATTTGCAAACTCATCTGCTTTATCACTGAAATTCATGACAAACTCAAAATCATTTATGCTAAGACTAAATTCGTTTTCTCTGTTTCTCCTCATCACCCGATCTCATTAAGGACGTCAGACTGACTATCAATGGGAAATCTTTCCAGCCATAGAAGTCTATTTGCAATCTTTGAGTAACATTTGAGCCTTCTTTGCAGCTCAGTCATCATGTCATCTTGGTCTGCAGAAACCTCAAGTACCACGTTCATAACCTGTGGAGATATTGATCAGTACGTGCGCGTCAAAATTTCAAATTGCTCAAAATCGTCTATGATTTATTTTGGGTACGTATCGGGTCATTTTAAGCATTTCAACTTTTTCAAACGTAAAGACGTTACGCAGCATAAATTCGCTGTTTTTTTTCTATGTGTCTCTATTATTGATATAATTTTGATCAAAGTGAAACCTCGATCAGCTCTCTACGATCATCAATGAGGGAATGAGCACCCATTAAATTTTGCAGCACTCGAGCTCTTTCCATAGGCTCTATGGGTAAAAACATGCCTATTGAAAATTCACTGTAGCTCTTCAGAAAGAATGGGACCCTTGATTTTTTTTCCTATTTCAATAGAGTGTGAATCATACATTTGATTTCATGTCTCATTTGACCCTTATTTATATCATGACGTCATCAAAATGGCGTCGGAACTCAAAATTCCCATTTTGCGTGTTATGACGTTATCATAATTATGCAAATTATGGTCTAACTCTGTGAATATTGATCAATTTTCGCCAAATTCTTAATATGTTGTATATTAGGTCTTTACTCTTTCTGAAATATTGCCTTTATTTTTCACATAATAAACGAATCATCCTGAAAAATTACAATATCTAGAGGCATGTCATTATTGCTCATTTTGCGTGTAATCTGTATGGGACATGACTTTTTCACAGAACTGGATTCAACATTCCTCTTTTTCGTGAGCCATAGCTCCACTTCCCTTGTCAGTTTTATGAGTCTTGAGTATGTTGTAGCTGAGATTCTAAGCTGTCATTAATTTTACTTTATTTTCCGATCAGATGCCGGAATCATGCCAGTATTTCACTTGCAAAATAAAATTTGAGATTCTCGTATTTTGCATACGTGTAAAGTCTATGGGAAATATTGTAGCTCAATCGGTAAGGCGTCAGACTTGCATCTCATTCAGACATGCGGGCATGGGTTCGAGTCCGAGGGTGAACATGATTTTTTTTTACTATCTTGCACACGATCATTTATAAGAATTGCAATGAATAATAGTTAAAATATTGCAAAATAAAACAGATTATGAATACTTTTTTCATATTACATCTATCTAATCATAACCGTCTATCTATCCGCTATCTATGTTATGAATATATTTATATTTCTATCTATCTGTCTGTCTATCTATCTGTTTGAATATGTTTATTTTTCTATATCTATCTCCTGATCTATATGTCTGTCTGTTTATCTATCTATCTATCTGTCCATCATACCTACATGACATATCTATCTTCTGTCTATCTATCTATCTACCTACCTACCTATACTATCTATCGTATATCTATCTGTTTGAATATGTCTGTCTTTCTGTATATCTATCCATTTATCTTTTAATCTTACAAATATTTATTTTTTAAATTTATATTATGTATGTTTCTCTATCCATCTATCTTTTATCAATCTATCCACCTATATCTTATATATCCTCCAATCCATCCATCTATCTATCTATCTATCCGACTATCCATCTTTCTGTTTAAACATGTATGTCTATCTTTTTTTATCTTTCAATCTTAATAATTATGTCTGATTATTTGTATATCCAATATATATCTATTAAATCTGTTTAATATGTTGTCTGTTTATCTATCAATAAATATATCGATATACTTTCTGTTTGTCCATCTGTGTATATACAATATCATAATCACCGTTATCATCTATCTGATACGTATTTATCCGTTCATATATATTTCTATATCTATCTATATTTAAAGATATAATTTATCTACCTTTCTCCTATCAATCTATCCACTTATCATTTATCTCTCCATCCATCTCTCTATTTATCTAACTTTCTTTTGTGCGTCTGTTAGATAGACATATGTATGTCTATCTGACTGTCTATTTATCTTTCAATCTAATATCAACTCATTTGTTTAAATAATTATGTCTGTTTATCTATTAGTATTTATCTTTCTACGACAGACCACCTAATTCATCCGCATGACAAATTAAAACCATCCTAATAAATGAATAGGGTTTTTTACCGTCAATAAGTAAATTGATCAAGTCAAAATACTAGTAGGAGATTTCTTATGAGAAACTTTACGTGCGGCATATAGTAAAGCCCCCAAATGAGCGGCTTGACCTTATTTTCGTTCATTTCGCTTGTATATCTTAACATTATTTTTTATGGCTCACTAAATACACTTTGTTCGTGCTTCTCAAATGTATTTGCAGTTTGCAGGACATGATCTGCTGTGCAAGAGATATTCAATTAAAATCTAACCATTCGTTTTTTCAAAAAGATCATTACTAAAAAAAATTGAAGTAAATTGATAAATAAAAAATTATATCGGAGGCGGCGGGACATCAGGATCATACAACAAAAGTGAAGGGGCGCCTATTATATGGCAGACAAAAGGTGCCCTCCACTTTCTTTGTCCGAGCCTGATGTTCCTTTTCTCCGATAATGTAAGTAACCTGATCATTCGTCATTGAGTTTGGGAAAAAATTATCAGACATTATTTGTGAAAGGTTTTTATAATTAAATGCTTTTCATTTTATTTCGAGCAATATGAACCGAAAATGAGAAGAGATAGTAGATTGAGATAAGAAATGTTTTTTTTACCTGCTCCAGTTGCACGCCATTCTGTGTTTAGAATAGTGATGAAGTCGTTTTTAACCTTGTGTTTCACTTTATCTCTGATGGTTTGAATTCCTGATAAATAATAATCATCTTCAATTATATAAACCATGCAAATTGTTAATCCTGAAAGCGAGATGAGAAATAATGCAAGTCTTTCAAAATTCATAATGATTCTCACTGTCAGACACGCGAAATAACTTATTGCAGGTCAATCTACCTGAGTCAATTGATAACTGAATTGAACAGAACAAGGGTATGCGTTGTTTTCTTTTATACGCCAAGTAAAGGGGTCCCGAGCGATGACGGGTGTAACTGGACTGTAAATTTGCGGTTCGTGTGCAAAATTGCCGATAATCGATCGATAATACGACGGTACTGGCGTATTTTAGCATCTGCCTCGCATGACGCTTTCTACACTTTAAAACTGTGGTGTTGAAACTGACACCAATTGGTGTCAATAGAGGACCACACCCTGAGGTGTTAAAATTACACCCTAGAGATTGAACATAACACCAAAGAGTGTAAATGTAACAACCATACAGGTGTTGTAATAACACCTATAGGTGTAAAACTAACACCACCAATTTAACACCGGTGTAAAATAACTGGTGTGGTCCTGTATGTACACCGGTTAACACCACAGTTTTTGCTGTGTAGTAACGTTCATAATTTATTGAAAATGTCTGTCAAATCACGACGGGCAGATTAGAGGTCATTGTCGAAAGATGGTGATTCGGGAAACTAGATCGCCTTAAGATTCGGAACCGGAAAAAAATGCAAATATGTCGTTCCTGTAGAGTCCTGGGGAGCGTTTCATCAAGATTTTCATCCGACAAGTTGTCAGATCTGACATCTTTGCTTGATTCTGATTGGCTGAGAGGCACTGTTCCTATGGTAACTGTCGGATAAAATGGTACTTGTCGGATAAGGTCCGACAGGTACTTTCATGAAACGCCCCCAGGACGACACTGCTGTTTTGATTCACCAGTTTTCGTCAAAGACTACACTTTCTTATGAAGGGCTTTTCACAAAAGAATCTCTGCGTTATAATAAGTCTGCGAAGTTATTGACAAAATGCCCTAGTGAAATGCGAGGCCCTGGGGAGCGTTTCATGAAAGGACTTGTCGGACGTTTTATCCGACAAGTCCCATTTTATCCGACAGTTACCATAGTAACAGTGCCTCTCAGCCAATCAGAGTCACAGAAAGATGTCAGATCTAACAACTTGTCGGACAAAAATTAATGTTGATGAAACGCTCCCCTGGAATCAATTTTTTAACGGGGGTGCTGATGTAAATTTGAAAAGAAAATGTTCTCAAAACAAATGTTATTTAGAAATTTGACAAGCAAGAAATAAAATGTTCTCAATACAATACAAAAGTTATTTCAGTCCCGACAAATTTGACAAGAAAAAGTTTCCCCCTGGTAAAATATCATGGAACAGACCTTGGGAGTTTGCCAACAATACCACAAGGGTAATTAATAAACCCTTGTGGTATTTCTTTATCACCCAACGAATAGATCGTGTGAATTGAGACCGTTCATGGTCAATCAGCTTGCCTTTAAATAGATAAGCGCTGGAATGAAACCGATCTACTCTGAACACATGCCTCTAAATTATATTCTTGATTTTCCCCATCAGAACAACATTTTTATCAAAATATAGATCTGGATTTAAGCTTGAAAATAATCGGAATGTCATAACACCATATCAGTTTTCAAACAATATAGGAAACCTCAATTTGGGGGATATGTATTGAGTCTATGGAACATAGGTCCCTCGCACTGTGCGCTAGATGGTTATAAGTATACAGCCGTCTGTGTCCTAGGTGGAGGAACCAACAAACGAATTTAAGCTATGGATCACAATTTCTGTTTATTTCATTTATTTTCCTTTCTTTAATTTCCTCCATACAATCACTACATGCCAATATAACAAAAAGAAATTTTAACATGAAATGATTTTTTTTAAGAAGAATTATCACAAAAGAAAGATGAAGAGACCTACAAAAGCAGATCGAGCTTGTCAGTGGAATAAGGTCCCTTTTGTTATACACAAATTACTGTGTGGCACATAGTAAATAAACATATATAAACAAGTGTATTTAGCTAATATATATCGCATGTGTCATGAAAATAAACCAATTATTTTTTATCAGTGAAGGAATACAAAGAAATAAACTAAACTACTCTAAGTTAATCCTTAATTACTTGAACTGCTTAGATGATATATTATGATGAAAGGTAATTAAGAGCTTAGCATCACACATAAAAGAACAAAGGGATTTGAAGGGGAAAGAATAAATTAAACACCATGTTATATACTCACGAATCATAATACGACCGGCAGATAAGAAAAAAAACATACAAATAAAATGAGGAAAGAAAATAATTAAGAAGAAAAGTGGGGGATAAACTTAAGAAATAATAATAAGAAAAAAGAAAAATGAGGACATGACACCATAGCCAACCTAATGAAACGACGTGTACGTAAATGTTTTAACAAAATATTGCTAACATTTTTAAAACCAATATCTTAATAATTTGTTATCATGTTTTGTTGAAATTTTAAGCGCATTGCTCTGTGAATCTTACGATTATTTACGATATGGAGTACCCCTTTGATAATTTGGGTAACATTTAGTCCAGACGTTGCAGCTGCATGAACAATATTCGAGATCGATAAGATGAGTGAACATTATAATAATTTAGCACTTGAAACTGTCATATTTTTGTTTCTTGGACAAAGGTTTAACCTCATTATTGCCCAGACAAGGAGCATTGGTGACATGTACACTCAATATTTGTTCCTCTCTTTTTTTTAGTACACAGTTTGCCGTTGTCTGAAAGTTACTCTTATTGCAAAGAAACAACCTTTTAAAGAAAATTTCGTTTAGTTCCAAATACAACTTAAACTATGAAAACAAATGTTAAGAACATAATCCTCGTAAAATAGAAAGAAAATGACAACTTGAATATGATTAAATTTGTGTATACGGTAAAGCCAAGATTCAATGATGTTAAAAAGAAATCCTATGCACATCACAAGTTGTCGTAAAAGATACATAGTAAATTCATTGGAAGTATTTGCCCACACATCTAGACAGGATTCTTATAATGATAAACAAATAAATAAGTAAATAATTATGACAACAACATTTATTATGATACCACCGAAAATGACATAATGATATTTATATTTTCATCATAATAATTATTATCAAATGTCAAGTCCACCTCAGAAAAATGTTGATTTGAACCAATAGAGAAAAATCAGACAAGCACAATGCTGAGAATTTCATCAAAATTGGATGTAAAATAAGAAAGTTATGACATTTCAAAGTTTCGCTTATTTTAACAAAATAGTTATATGGACGAGCCAGTTACATCCAAATGAGAGAGTCGATGATGTCACTCACTCACTGTTTTTTATTGTTGGAATTATACAATCTTTCTATTTTTACGAATTTGACGATTAGGACCTCCTTCATGTCCTTGCCTGAAGCACAAAATGTTAAAATAATGAAATTCCACGTGTTTAGGGAGGAATGAAACTTCATTTCACATAACAATGGCGAGAAAATCAAAATATTTCATATTTCATATAATAAAATACAAAAGAAATAGTGAGTGATGTCATCAGTTCTCACATTTTGCATACCGACCGAGATGTGACTGTTCTGTGAAATGAAGCGAAACTTTAAAATGTCATAACTTTCTTATTTTACATCCGATTTTGATGAAATTTTCAGTTTTATGCTTGTTGAATTTTTCTCTTTTTATTCAAATCAAGTTTTTGTTGGGGTGGACTTGTCCTTTAATATTAATGTTATTATCATTATTATCATTAGAAGTAGTAGTAGTAGTAGTAATATCATTATTATTATTACTATTATTGTTATTATTATCATCATCATCATTACTACTGTTCATTTGAGAATGTTATGAAAAAAATAATACAATAACATACAAAATAATAACATGTAGAACTTATGTACCCACTGGCCTGCCAGTGTAAAAGAAAAGTTGCAGAATAACTGCAGTTGTTCAACCCTATTTGACATTATCAAGAGGATGTTTACTAAAAAGAGAATCAGAAACGAGAATGTGATATTACAAGAAAATAATATAATCATCAAAATATAAGATAAGATATAAGAAAATAACAAAATAAAGAATTGTCTCAGATATCAAAAGCAAGGATACTACTAGACAGTGTCCAGTCACACAATCTACTCATCAGATTGCCGATTTGAAATTTACTTTTCAATTTCAATTCAACTTATTTTCGCTTTCAATCTTTTTACATTTACAATGATAGTTCGATATAGATATTTACAAAATAAAACATTTAAATCATTTCTATAATACATTAATACTATGAAATCGAAAGAGAAGGAGACCAACTAAAAAGCAGAGCTTGTAGGGTAAAGGCCCCCTTTCATAAGTACATTTTATATGAATTAAATATACGATAGAATATAAAGAAATAAACAATATAAATAAAGATTAAAAAATAAACAAATAAAAATAAATAGATAATAAAAATAAATGAATCAGTATACACTGTATACAGAAATCATACAACGATTAAACATATATATACAAAGAGAAATTAATAAACACAGTTCTGAATTACATTACTTTGGGAAAAAAACGATAATCTGATATGAATTCAGAAGATATTTTTATAAGTTTTCCTTTGAGATTTTGTATTGAATTACATTGTATATCCTTTGAAAAAGAATTCCATAATTTTGGACCAGTAAAACAAATGTCTTCTGATGTTCTATTCAGAGGTAAATGAAAGGAACTCGCCTGGCGAGAGAAGTTCTTATGAATTGTCTCATTGTTTGCAAACATATTGTTAAAAGGTAACGGGTTGCAAGTTTACTTATTGTCATTACGCCCTTTAGGGTGCATTTTTTAGGTTGTCGGGCACGGTTGGGTACCTGGCAGGAATTTATACCTTGAAACGAAGCGCGCGTAATAGGTGCACTGCTAAAGCCAGGGTAATTATGCTGCATATATACTGTAGAGCGCTTAGAGACTTCTGAAAAGTAAGTATTAAGCGCTATATAAGCAAGTATAATTATCATTATTATTGTTTATTTATAAACTTGTACATTAACTGTCCGAGTTGAAAAAATGGAAATCTTTTATCTTTTATTTACTTTTCTTCATCGTCGAATTTCCATTATTTTGTTCTACATCTTTAAAATAATGTATTGTATTACCTATCGGTTTTGATTCGGTCTCGGGAGTGTGACTATAGCCATGGTAGGTCCATGCTCTAGCCAAACACTATAAGGCATTTTAGCAATCCCTTTTATTGCGCAAGCTTTCTATAACGCTGATAATTTCTTGTCAAAAGTCCTAAAAAGCAGCCTTTGTTGAAAATCGGTGAATCAAAACAACAGTGTCGTCCTGGACTCGGACAAACGGCATATTTGCAATTGTTCGTTCGGTCCGAATCTAAGACGATGTGCTGTCCCATCGATCCACCAACTTTTGACAATAACCTCTAATCTGTACATTGTGATTTGACTGGCATTTCTAATACTCCTCAACATTCCAAAAAGGGTCTGGGAAATGGTAAGATACGCTACTGGACCATTCTCAACACCTTTTTTTCACATGTTTTTAATTTAAGAGAAAGATGGTGTATGCGACAGCCCTTACATTGGTCCTTGAGCATGGGTTTGAAGACGAGGTAAGGTCGATGATCGTTCTAATGACGTAGACCTATGTCTCGACATCGGACCTCTATCGTCGAGGTAGCCACTGTCTCTTGTGATGTCGTCAAATGTTTCTGTCATCATGTGTTCATTGACCTCAAGACGTGGTTCAATCACCTCCATTCAATAGCTAAGCTTTCGGGTCTTCTGGAATGTACTGCCGTGATTGTCAAATTTCACCACATCTACAAGGAGAATCAAAATATAGAGAGAGAGAGAGAATTTGAAAGGAAGATAGAAAAAGAACACCTGCTTTTTAAAAATAATTCAGATAAAGCGTCGAAAAGGGTCCCATTTCAGGCACTCGGGCGGCGCGTCGACGTCATTGGCAAAAAGGGTTCCATTTCAGCACCATTCGCTGGTATATCACCTATAAGTGTAGCCGTTTCATTCTCTATATAGGGTTGCTAATTTGATTATGAAAATTACGCCATTTAGGGGTGCAAATTTGGGCAAATTTGAGGAGACCCGGGTGCAGACTTAAGCCATAAACACCATGAAGGGCGATTTTAAGGGATACAAAATAATCCTCACGCACGCCGGCGCGGCCAGCGCTGCACTTGATTTACCCCAGTAGAGTCCTATTAGTCTCTTATACATCCGGTGGGTGTTTCATAAAGCTGTTCGTAAGATACGAATGACTTTACGCATGGTGATCCTTTCTTGTGCTATGCGACATCCCTATATAATTGAGTTATAACCTAAGAAGAGGTTCCAGTCGTGCGTAAAGTCGTTCGTAACTTTACGAACGGCTTTGTGAAACACCCACCTGGCTCTATACTGGGCAGCACGCGTATACCCACACGCCCACAGGTATAACATCAATTTTGATGTTTACGCCACTTAGGGTATCAAATTAGGGGGTTTCCCTGTTCACGCCACTTAGGGTGGCTTTTCTCATTGGTTACGGCATTTAGGGTTGCAAATTTACTTAATGTCATTACGCCTTTTAGGGTGCATTTTTTAGGTTGTCGGACACGGGTGGGTAGCAGTCCATGTGGAGAGTGGCCCCGGGTTATATTGGCACGTGGTTTAATATGGAGAGCCAATTACCATGATTACGACACAAATCGCCATATGGCACCCAAATTATTCATAATTGTCTTGGAATGATAACTGAAGTATTTTTCTTGAATATGAAAGCAAAAGGAAACAAAATAGTAAACATAAGAAGTATACAATATAAACATAATTTTTTGGGGGGCTCTCCATAATTTTAGCACAGAGTTAGACTCATTAGACCGTGATACGAGCCTCAGGTCGGACCCTGTCGCACAAAATCTACCATATTATCGGAGAACTATATATTGGGAAGTCTGCACTACTCCAAGTGTAGGGCTAGCTTACAGCTGATCTGGACAAAAAACGGGACAATTTACATCAATCGATCGCTTCTACTAGCCTACTATAGAATTTACGAGGGAATAAAATATTGAGTTGGAGTCTATCTAACACCTCGTCATCTTGCCTTATTCCGAGCAGATTGACTTGCCAAATGTTAACAATTCATCTTCTATTCTTACCTAAAATAAGTCGATTTGCCAGGCATCGACAATTCTTCATTAAGACAGATCTCTATTCATTAGTAATAACTCTTTATATCATTATACTTTTTCTTTAATATTCATATCCGTTTCTCTCAAACAATAAGATAAATCTATTCTGATATATTTTAGCTTCGCGTATAAAAGGTGTTTGGCTGTATTATCCATTTTTACGCCAGTCAACGCACGTTGAAATTAATTCTTTGCAAATTCAATGGATTCATGCTACGTCACACCAAACTAACTACCTCCAAACTGATCAATATTATATGTTATATTATATGAAAAGGAGTGCAGCGCTGAAGGATGTCCGCATAAAAGATAAGAAAATAGGAATTAGCGATGATGTACATCCGGAGACACGCGAGGAGCGCAGAAAGTATATAAGAGTGAAGAAGTTAAGAGAAGAAGGAAAGTTTGCGTTCATACCTAACTCCATTCCCAGAGTAATTAAGTACAAGGAAGGTGCCAAAGATGGACCGGGACCGTTGAAAACACTCCGCGTGACAGACTTACAATAGAATCATTCTAAAAGATAAAACGTGTCAAAAAAAATAATCGAGGAAACCAAATGGAGTGAGATAAATATAAAGGCAGATTATGAGTATTATCGACACATTAACAGAATATCAAACTGTTTTTTTTTTTTTCTAATTATCATGACCAAGAAGACGGTTAATGTTTTATTTTAATACTTATGATATTAGTATGGCTAAAACATATCTTTTTAAAATGAAAAAGTAAAAATCCTCCTGCTCTCTTTTTTTTTGGGAGTAAAGATCAGTCCTCTATCTGAATGTTTTTAATAGTGAACACTGTGTGTAATTACACCAGGATCACTATGTGTTTTGTCTCATTTGTATTTTTTGGTTATTTGTCTCAAGCCTATAAGTCTAGGCTAGAACCACGACTGAACAGGCCATCTTATCTTATCTTGAATCATATATGTATTTTGCTATTGTTCAGGAGAAGTGGAAACAATTTTTGTATTTGTAGCTTGTTTATTATTGTAGTAATAATGTGTTCTGTTTTTAAAGAAAGTATAAACTCCACAGGATTTGTTGGTTTTTATAACAAACAGTTTCATGAAGGGTAGTATAAAGATTGTCTCAATGAACTGCCGAGGTTTAGGCAATTCAGTGAAGAGAAGAGATGTTTTTGAATTAATTAAATCAAAAAATTATCATATATGCTGTTTACAAGATACACATTTTAACACTGATAAAGAAGATGATATAAAAAGATTTTGGGGAAACAATTGTTTTTTAGTAACAAAACATAAAACGCAAGAGGCGTAGTGATTATATTTCGTGATGAAGTACCAGTGAAGGTAATAAGAACTGAAAAATGTCATGATGGAAATTTTGTTGCTATAGATATGAAGTTATATGATTACAGTATTACGTTGATTTCACTGTATGGTCCTGACACGGATAGGGTTGACTTTTATGCACACATTGAGAAATTAATATTGGATTTCAACAACCCGTTTACGATCATATGTGGTAATTGGAATTTAGTTCAGGATTTTGAAAAGGATGCACACAATTATATTCGACTAAATAATCCCAAAGCGAAACAAAGGGTTGACGATATGAAGATTAACTTAGAATTGATTGACCCATGGAGGGAATTGCATGGCAGTGATAGAGTATTTACATGGCATCAGCCTACACCTTACAAGGCTGCCAGAGTGCCAGATTAGATTTCTTTTTAGTATCAAAAGAATTAATGTCAGTAGTTGACAATACTGAGGTAGTACCTGGTTACAGATCAGATCATTCATGGGTAAACCTATCATTATGTTTGAATCGTGACAAAATCGGTCCCGGTTATTGGAAATTTAATAACTCCTTATTGAAAGACGATGATTATACATATAGAATAAGACAGCTAATTGCAGAAACAGTTGAAACTTATATTGTAAAACCTGACGGTGATATAAACTTCCCGCATGATAATTACGAGAATTGTAAATTTATGATTAATGACCAATTATTTTTTGACACCTTATTGACTTTGATAAGGGGTGAGACGATTCCATATTCTGTGAATAAAAAGAAAAGAATGCGTAATTTAGAAAATGATTTAGAAAAGGAAATTGTAGCCTTAGAAATTGGTATGTTGAATGGACATGATACAAATAAATATATTGAGATGTTGGAAAACAAGAAAGTTCAGTTATATTTGATAAGAAAAGAAAAGATAGATGGTCCAAAGATGAGATCAAAAGTTAAATGGATGGAATTTGGTGAAAAACCTTCAAAATACTTCTTAAATTTAGAAAAAAAGAATGCAGTGAACAAACAAATAAATAGACTGATTGATAACGAAAATAAAACTATTTGTCTTCAGGAAAATCTTCAATCCGAGATTTTACGTTTTTATTCAGAATTGTATCGAAAGAACGAGGTCATTGATATTGATTTGAACACCTCTTTAGATTATGCTGATATACCCAAGTTAACAGACTGTTTATCTCAATCTTTGGAAGGCGAGCTTACTATAGAGGAGATATATCAATCATTGTCAAATATGAAGAATTGTAAATCTCCCGGACTAGATGGGTATACAGTCGAGTTTTTTAAACATTTCTGGATAGATATAAATTTTTTCTTGCTTAGATACCGTACTTAAATTTTGCCTTTAAGTCAGGAAGCATGTCACAAATTCAGAAACTTAGTGTGATATCTCTTATTCCCAAAAATAAAAAAGAAAGACTTTATCTTCGAAATTGGAGACCAATATCTTTATTGAATGTTACATACGAAATAGCTTCGGCATGTATCGGAAATAGACTCAAAAAGGTACTTCCTCTTTTAGTACATGAGAACCCAAAAGGTTTCATGGAAGACCGGTTTATTGGCGAAAATATTCGACTGCTTTATGATTTGCTTTTATATACAGATGTGAACGATATCCCAGGTTTATTGCTTTTAATCGATTTCGAAAAGGCTTTTGATTCCATTTCTCACAGCTTCATTATAAAAGTTTTAAAATACTTTAATTTTGGCCCATCGATTATTCATTGGTTTAATGTCTTCTATGAAAATATTCAATCTTGTATTGTGGTAAATGGTCACCTCACTCAGAGATTTAGAATCGAACGAGGTTGTCACCAGGGGGACCCATTATCTCCCTATATTTTCCTCTTGTGTGCAGAGATTCTTGGAATTTTATTTAGAAATACAAGGTGTATTAATGGAATAAGGATATCTGGACAAAATTTGAAATTGATTCAGTATGCGGACGATACTTTACTCACTTTAAACGGTACTGCTTCGGAATTGAATATCGCATTAAATATTTTAGATGAATACGCTGCGATATCTGGATTAAAAATAAATATTCATAAGACACGAGCAATTTGGATAGGGCTAAACAAAAACACAAGAGATAAGATACTTATTGATCGTAATTTAACATGGGTATTTGATGAATTCTTTAGATATCTAGGTGTTGATTTTTGTACGGATTTGCAGAAGATGGTACAGTATAATTACAACGAAAAAATTATAGAAATAAAGAGTCAAATGACATCATGGTTAAAAAGATATCTAACTGTTTTAGGAAGAGTAACTGTGGTTAAATCCTTGTTGGTTTCTAAGCTTAATTACCTCATTATGTCTCTTCCGAATCCAAGTGACGAAGTTTTAAAGGATTTAAATTCATTATTTTACCAATTCATATGGGAGGAAAAACCGGACAAAGTTTGTAGGATTCAAATGTCCCAAACATACATAAACGGCGGGGTTAAAATGATAGACATATATTCACACTGTCAATCATTAAAGATTTCTTGGATAAGGAGAATTGTAAATGGATCAATTGATAGTTACATTCTATGCTTTCTTATGTCATCCTTGCCAAGACAACAAGATGTTCTTTTGTATATGACGTATATGGGTAGTCACTACTTTCGAGAATTATCAAAACAGACCTATAACTCTTTCTGGAGTGAAATGTTTTTTGCTTATAGTAATTTTTTAACTATCTATTATAATAGTCATGTCAATGTATCTTCACATCCTCTATGGAATAATAAAATCAGAATAGGCAATTTTCCAATATATATGAAGAAATGGAATGAAAGGGGTATTCGTTTCATTAATGATATTTTGGATGAAGGAGGGCATTTTTTATCTTTCAAAGATTTTCAGGATCTTTATGATGTCAAATCAAATTTTCTTTTTTATCATTCACTATGTGTTGCTATCAAGGAAGCCTACAAAAGATCTACATTCAATAGAATCCCCCAACCATTAATTCCAGATGTGCTAGCATTTATTACTAAACTTAAAAAAGGATGCTCGCATATTTATTCCATTTTATTGAAACGACGAAAAACAGAAAATAAAAGCTTTCTTAAATGGAAGTGCATATTTGATCTGAACGATAAAAGGTGGGAATCTTATTGCTCATTGGGTTTTCAGTGTACCATTGATGTAACATTGCGTTGGTTTCAATATAAGGTTGTGCAACGTATATTATTTACAAATGATTTGCTTTTCAAATTGAAATTAGTTTCAGTAAACAAATGCACTTTCTGTCGAAAAGAAATTGAAACGGTTTTGCATCTATACTCGGAGTGCAGGCATGTTAATCACATTTGGAAAGAGTTAGAGGACTGGATTAGGACCAAAACCAATGAGACTCTATACTTTTCAGATGAAAATAAAATATTCGGATTTATTGGAAAAAACAATTGTGCACTCAATTGTATTTTTATTATAGTAAGAAAAACTGTGTATGATTGTAAAATAAACAATACAATTCCTCTTTTCAGTATCATCAAATCCTCAATAATCAATTATTACCAAAATGAAAAATACATTGCCCAACTTAATTTCAACCAACACAGATTTGACAAAAGATGGTTTCGATTGAAAAATCTCTTTATTGTTTGACTTACACATGTAAAATTATTTTGTCAGTTCATTGTTTATATCAGTGATTGTATTATTCATTGTACTCTGTATCTATTGATTTTTCATTGCCAATAAAATCCCTGTGGAGGGAAAAAAGATTGGGAAAAAAAAAATATTATATGTTTTGAGGAGTCGAATTCGTCGCTGCGAATGTTTACGCACCACGAAATTGAACACTTTTAACAACATAGAAAATACATTGTCAAATGCCCTTTTTGACAAAGGGCAACCAAGTAGTCTTTGTTGTAAATCATTTTTTGTGATCCAATACAGCCATTTCGTCCTGAACTCTAGACAACGACGCAGGACGAAACCGCCACTAATTTCCGACAAAGACTTCTCAGCTGTTCATTGTAATATGACGGGCATTTTTAGTATATCCATTGTATTCTTGAATTCGTCCTTCGCCGCAGCATGAATACTCCCTTCTATTAACCTATAAAACGAATATGAATATAATACTTACACAATCCTGGTTCTTCAAATAGTACCTCTCCATCTTCAGGCACGATATGACTGTTATATCGTTTCTCATCAAGTATGGAGATCTTCTCCCCTGAATCCAACAACCGATGAATCCCGAATGCGATATCGTGAGATTCAGTTTTGAATTCATACCTAACCAATAAAAAGGAAATAAAGTTAACGCTCGTTATTCGGAAGGTTTATTGTTCTGAAATATGTACATTGCAAAAATGAAAATGAGTACGTTAATTAGTGCATCTGTGCCAGGATTCTGAAATTTCGCTATTCAAAACCTTCATTAATCCGAAAAATAGTAATATCGACTTTTTGTTTCGCAATTTCGCATGTACAAAAATAACTATGAAATATACTAATCTTACTTTGTTTTCGGACTATCGTAGTGCCGACCTTCGAAAAAGATCTTTCTAAATATAATTGACTGATAAAAATCACTTGACCTTAGTATCGGCTATTTTTTTTAAATCGATCCGATTAGTATACATGAATATAAAATCTTTCGGTTACTCGTTCTGCGGGCTTCTTCAGACTAACGCTGACCCGACGTAGATGGGGTAGTATGGGCATTGATAACTCTGGGCAGCACCATACAGCGTCTGTGTTCATGGAATGCCTGGTTCCTCTAGATGTGAATGGCCTCCCTGATCCATCCTGTGTATTTGTTGTCGTCTGTAGCTAGGATATGTCTCTTATTCCAATTTATCGTGTGCTTCATTTTGGCTACATGGTCACTAAGGCTCGTCCTCTTTCTTTCTTGATCTTTTGAAGTGGGCTTTGCTAAGAGTCTCTGTTAGTCCGGGGGCTGGGAGAGTTTATTCAGCTGATCGGGTACAAAAGGTTTGATGGTCCCATCATGTTGGCATGAAGGCAGTGATTAAGGAAAAGTGTTGCTGCCGGGCCATATCCTGTACGGAAGTCCCTGATGGCCCCAAATAGGGGCCCAAAAATTGGCTTATTCAGCTGAAAAGGTATATGGTTAATTCTTTTTGCAATGGACCGAGTATACATTGAGATTTTAAAAAAATACCAATGCCAGGAACTATATCCTGTACGGGGGCCCAGACAGTATAGCCCCAAAGTGCCCATATATCCTGTATATGTCCCACAACTAATTTATAAAGCTAAAAATGTATATGGATAATTCCTTTTGAAATGGAGGCAGTATACATTGGGATTTTCAAAAATACCCATGCCAGCAATTTTATCCTGTACGGGGGCCCAGACAGTAGGCCCAAAGGGCCCCCCGAAAATGGGTTTATTCAGCTGAAAAGGTACATGGCTAATTCTTTTTAAAATGGAATCTGCATACTCTAAGGCTCACAAAACTACCCATGCCAGCAACTTTACCCTGTACGGGGGTCCAGACAGTAGCCCCAAAGTGCCCATATATCCAGTATATGTCCCACAACTAATTTATTAAGCTAAAAATGTATATGGATAATTCCTTTTGAAATGGAGGCAGTATATATTGGGATTTTCAAAAATACCCATGCCAGCAATTTTATCCTGTACGAGGGCCCAGACAGTAGCCCCAAAGTGCCCATATATGTCCCACTACTAATTTATTCAGCTGAAAATGTACACGGATAATTCCTTTTGAAATGGAAGCAGTATACAATGCGATTTGAAAAGAAAAACTCATGCCAGCAACTTCATCCTGTACGGGGCCCAGAGAGTAGGCCCGAAGGGCCCCCGAAAATTGGGTTGTTCAGTTGAAAAGGTACATGGCTAATTCTTTTTAAAATGGAATCTGCATACTTTAGGCTCACAAAAATACACATGCCAGCAACTTTATCCTGTACGGGGGCCCAGACAGTAGCCCCATAGTGCCCCTCCCCAAAAAGTGTATTTTAGGCTGAAGACATACATGGATAATTGTCAATTCCAGCAAATTTACCCTGTATGGGGGCCCAGATAGCAGCCAAAAAGGAAACAGATGTCTAACAACCAATTTTTTTCGGCAGAAGTGATACATGGGTATAACCTTTTTGGATGGAATTTGTATGTGCTCAGCTAAGGTTTTTAAAAGATACCAATCATGCCAATGCCATCAAGTTTATTCTGTATAAGGCCCAGACATGCAGTCAACCCCAAAAGCCCCTAGGATAACAGGATATACTAGTACATGGTAATTAATTTTGTAGTGTAATCAGTATACCTTGGTCCTTATTTCCAGTAATATATGCCTGAAAGGGGCCCAGTGTGCAATAAATAGGCCTATACATGTAGTTTCATTTGGGAATATTGTATGCTTGGAACTGGCGGAAATCCCACATTTGATTTACTGGGCTAAATACATAGAGGGATAATTATTTACATAACTACACTATAAGTGAGGGTTTACAAAATAGATTGAAACATGCATAATCTTTCTTGAACTGAAATAATGACACTTAGCGAGCGAAGCGACCGCACAGAATGGCATATCCCCAAATACCACTTTCAAGTGGTTTGTAATATCACAACAAGGGCTATGGATATGGGAGTAGTTTGTCGTGTGCCTAATACTACCATCACTTTTGTTGATTACAGTTCAAGGCCCGAATATAGTAGAATAGTATTTTAATTTATTAACCTGAAAGGTGTGATATTTTTGGTTACTTTTCTTTCCATTTCCACTTCTATGTATTTTTAAAAACTTCTTCCTCCTTTCTTGTTGTTTTCCTCTTTTGTCCCTCATAATCCTTTGTGTCGCCATCAAAGGTACGAGGCTGCTTCAGCTTCCAAGATCCAACTACATATTCCCATAATATTTCCCTTTTCATTTTTTTTTACGAGACGGCAAGGGCTTTTGTTAAAAAAAATAATTTCTTCCATTTACTGTTATTCATTTCTCTTTTCCATATTATCATTATGATCGTCTCTATATCCTGCATGTTTCCTCAATCAATTTCCTTAATCCAATTATCCTTTTTCTCATTTTCTCTATCTTTTATTCTGTTCTTCCTGTATCTCTTAGTTTTTATATTTCCTCTTTCTCTTCCCTTCCCTCTCTCCTCTATTTTGTTCACTCTCCCTTTTCTTTAGTCTCTCCCAGTTTCCTTCTCTCTCTCCTTTCCTTTTCTCTCCTTTTTTGTCTCTTCCCCATTCCTTTTCTCTCCCCTCTTCCCTTCTCATTCTTTCTCTTTGTCCCCTTCACACTCTCTCCCATCTATATGCCCTTCTCATTTTCTCTCTTCCTCCCCTTCCTTTTCTCTCCCCTCCCCCGTTCCCTTCTCGTTTTCTATTTCCTCCTTTTCATTCTCAACCCTTCACCATTTTCTCTCTTTTCCACCTCTCATCCTTTCCGCTCTCCTTTTCTCTTCTCCCTCAGTCCCCTTCCCATTCCCTTTTCTACCCCCCCCTCTTTTGAGGGGAGGAGGGGGGGGGGGGCATTTCAGGCCCACTTGATCCACGCATGGCGGGACATTGTATCTGGCAAGTGAGGGCAGTTGTGATCATAAAATAAAATTTTTATAATAAAACTTTTATTGTTGATAACTAATGTATGATGCTTGATCGTTATTATGTTCAACAGATAGTTTAATTAGTCAAATCGGTTTGAATAAAATTATGAGTACAATTAACATTTCTCACCTGAGTTGTGGAAGCCATGATGTAGAGTAGTCTGGAAGCACTGACAAGTGGTTGAAGGCAAATCAGAATAGGCGGCTGTTGCCATTATACAATGTCAGGCAATCCCAATAAAAAGAGGTTCAGGGCGTGGAGCTAGATTAGCCACAATTTCAGGGGCCATATTGTTTTTGTACAGTAATCGGCCTCTCAAACTATTTTGTCTAATTCGGATGGATATTCCTGAACACTCCCATCCCTTACATTGTTATCAATGGAGGCCTTCATGTTTTTGTACCCCCCCCCAAAAAAAAATATATGTATATATATACATTGATAAGGCCCTGCATGAATTCTGTTTTGGACCCCACACAGGTATAATGCTGCCCATGGCAGGGTAAAGCTGCTGGCATGTATTCCATTTTAAAAAGATTTAGCCATGTACCTTTTCAGCTGAACCCTATTTTCGGGGGCCCTTTGGACCTACCGTCTGGGCCCCTATACAGGATGAAGTTGCTGGCATGGGTATTTTTGAAAATCCCAATGTATACTGCTTCCATTTCAAAAGGAATTATCCATGTACATTTTCAGCTGATTAAATTAGTTGTGGGGCATATGGGCACTTTGGGGCTACTGTAAAGCGCTTAGAAACGTCGTTCCGATGGATTAAGCGCTATATACAAGCGGATTATTATTATTATTATTATTACTGTCTGGGCCCCGTACAGGGTAAAATTGCTGGCATGGGTAGTTTTGTGAGCTTTAGAGTATGCAGATTCCATTAAGAAAAAAAATAGCCATGTACGTTTTCAGCTGATTAACCACATTTTCGGGGCCCTTCGGACCTACTGTCTGGCCCCCTTTACAGGATAAAGTTGCTGGCATGGGTGTTTTGGGAAATCCCAATGTATACTGCCTCCATTGCAAAAGGAAATATCCATGTACATTTTTAGCTTAATAAATTAGTCGTGGGACATATACAGGATATATGCACTCTGGGGCTAATGTCTGGACCCCCGTACAGGATAAAGTTGCTGGCATGAGTGTTTTGGGAAATCCCAATGTATATTCGGTCCATTGCAAAAAAAATTAGGAATGTACCTTTTCAGCTGAATAAACCCATTTTCGGGGGGCCCTTTGGGCTTACTGTCTGGGCCCCCGTACAGAATAAAATTGCTGCATGGGTATTTGTGAAAATCCCAATGTATACTGCCTCCATTGCAAAATGAATTATCCATGTACATTTTTAGCTTGATAAATTAGTCGTGGGACATATACAGGATATATGGGCACTTTGGGGCTACTGTCTGGGCCCCGTACAGGATAAAGTTGCTTGCATGGGTATTTTGCGAAATCCCAATATATACTCGGTCCATTGCCAAAAAATAGCCATGTACCTTTTCAACTGAATAAATCCATTTTCGGCGGGCCCTTCGGGCCTACTGTCTGGGCCCCCGTACAGGATAAAATTGCTGGCATGGGTGTTTTGGGAAATCCCAATGTATACTGCCTCCATTGCAAAAGGAATTATCCATGTACATTTTTAGCTTGATAAATTAGTCGTGGGACATATACAGGATATATGGGCACTTTGGGGCTACTGTCTGGGCCCCCGTACAGGATAAAGTTGCTGGCATGGGTGTTTTGGGAAATCCCAATGTATACTCGGTCCATTGCAAAAAGAATTAGCCATGTACCTTTTCAGCTGAATAAACCCATTAGTCGGGGGGCCCTTTGGGCCTACTGTCTGGGCCCCCGTACAGGATAAAGTTGCTTGCATGGGTATTTTGGGAAATCACAATATATTCTCGGTCCATTGCAAAAAGAATTAGCCATGTACCTTTTCAGCTGAATAAACCAATTTTTGGGGCCCCTATTTGGGGCCATCGGGGCCTTCCGTACAGGATATGGCCCGGCAGCAACACTTTCCCTTGATGACTACCTTCATGCCAACATGATGGGACCATCAAACCTTTTGTACCCGATCAGCTGAATAAACTCTCCCAGCCCCCGGACTATGTGTCTTGTTTGTGTCGAGACAGCGATAGTCTGAAGAAACCTGCAGAAACGAGTAGGCGAAATGAAAAGTAGTTTGAATTGATTCCTACCAATTAGATGAATCTATTTAGTGGTATGTTAGCTGTTTATATAGTCAACAAGTTAAAATGAATAAATAAATATAAGAAGTTAGGTGGATAATCTGAAAGAAAGGGAATTTTAACTACTTTAACGTGAGAATGAAACTCAATAATTAAGTTAAATAAAATACATACTTTTAAACGAAATTATTGCAAAAATATTGTAAGTATTAAAATACTTCACCGATTAGTGAACTTTCATTACAAATCAGCATGCGAAATTAATACAAAGCTATATGGAGACTGGAATATAGTATCCTTGATGAAGTGATAGATTGAGGATACAGGTCGAGAGAGGAAAGGGAGGGGAATAGAGAAACAGGCGTGGGTATAAGTATAGGCTAATGATCTTCAAAACGACACGCAATTTACCTGAATATGCTGCCAAGTGTCTTGACCTTGTACTTGACCTCTATTGACCTCTTACCCGGAAGCTGTTGACAAGCTTTTTTTTTTCTTTTCTTTATTGCGCCATGAGCATCTTTTTATGATGGATACCGGCGCATTACAAATGTTCATATTATTATTATTATTATTATTATGTCATATCAGAATGTGTCAGATCACTTCCCTTCTTAAAATAGAACGATGGAACTTTACCTGAAAGATTAATCTGTTAAATTACAAGAAAATCAGTGAAATTAATTTTCTGCACGAGGTGTCGTTTAATGGAATATAATTGCATTTAGCAAAAATGGCTTTTTAAAGGTCAAATCAACCCAAGAATAAAAGTTGATTCGAATAAATAGATAAAAATAAATCTAGCTTAACACTGAAATTTTATAAAAATCCGATCTAAAATAAGAAAGTTATGACATTTTTAAGTTTCGCTTATTTTTCACAAAACAGTGATATGCACAATTCAGTGACATGCAAATGAGACAGTCGATGATGTCGTTCATTTATTTATTTTTTTTTTTGAACTATACAATATTTCATTTTTTTACATATTTTATAATAAGGACCATCTTGACTGAATCATATAGTATTAAACAATGCTAATTCCACGGGTTAAGGGATGAATCAATCGTTGTATCACTCGACAATGAGAATAAACTTAGAATATGTATTGTATTTTTGTCTACAGGCGTATCCCGCCACAAGCCTAAGCTTTTACGCCTCCTTCACAAAATCACAAAATGTCCTTAGACCTAGAATGTCCAGGTCCTAGGTCAAAATACTAATGAAGATATCAGCTTGCGCTTCACACTCGCATCATTTATTAAGTGCTTTCCACATCCACTTCACCATCTTCATACCGGAATATCAAGTATTTTCCGCTCGCGCTTCGCGCTCGCATTATTGATTTTCGTGATAAATATATCATAATGCCCAGATTCTAAAACATGCGCACAATATTGAGATATGCAGCTTCATCTTTATTCAAAACGTGCTAAAGTCTAGTTTCAGATCAGATCGCGCTATGCGCTTGCATAATTAAAGTAGGAAGAACAAAAAATTACCCATCCTTTTTCCTGATTTACAAAACATGATTAGAGTGTCCCATTTTTAGGTCTGAAATCTCTTCTTTTTTTTTGCTGCTCGTGCTTCGCGTTCGCATCAATTGTTTGGTTTTATACCTATACTGTTAATGATCACAAAAAGTGCTAAAAATGTCCCTTTTTAGGTCAGAATTTCACCAGAAATTCAGCTCGCGCTTCGCGCTCACATTAATAGTTGAAATATGTATCGTGTTAATGGCTAACTGCAAAACCTTCTTAACAGGTCCCTTTTCGATCAAGCCAGAAACCATATTAAAAGTTTTTGCTCGCGCTTAGCGCTCGGAGTAATTATCTATATAGTTACATACGCATCTTGTTCAGCTTCACAAACATTGCCCAGAATCGTCAATTTTCAGGTGAAAATATATATTATTATTATTTATTATTACTAATTATTTGTACTGCGCTTTTCCCATTAGGCCATAACCGCTTACAATGAATTAATTAAATGTAATATTCTAACAAGTACAAAGAACGAAAGAGATTTGAGTATTTTGCGCTCGCACTATATAGGGCTTATAAGATAATTACACTTTTTATGTTGTTTTATAAGAATAAAGCGTAGAAATGACTAATACGACATCAGCGTTTTGCCCCCCCCCCCCCCCACCGCCTTTATTTTTCACGACCAAGAAAAAAAGAGAAAAGCAAAGGGATGAGGGTGAAATATAGGCCTATCATTTTCGAAAAATGTTATGTCAAAATCTATCAAAAACTTTGATTTTTGTGATAAAAATGTTGAAATTTTTGCTCGCTCGCTTCGCTCACAACTTCTTATTAATTTTTACGTGATACGCTGTATTGAGCCCCCTCAAAATTTTTGGCCCATTACTCCACAGGGACAACCCCTTCAAAAAACAAATTAAAATCAACTTTGAGCGGCCGATCTGGGTAAATATGGGTGACAAAAAATTTCGCCCCCCTATTGGCAAGAGCTTGATTCTCGCCGGCCGGCCAGGTACCGAAGCAGAGCGCTGGGTATGGATATGCATCCCAACACATGTTTACATAATAAACACGCTTCTCCAGTCATAATAAATAAACGAGATGGCGATTCAGAGCATTGATACTATCTATATACATACACTTTACATTGTACTCTGCCATTTTTACCTCTGCCAAATGGCAAAGGTAAAAATGGCAGAGGTAAAAATGGCAAAGGTAAAAATGGCAAAGGCAAAAATGGAAGGAAAAAATGGCAGAGGTCAAAATGGCAGAGGTAAAAATTGCAAAGGTAAAAATGGCAAATGCAAAAATGGAAGGTACAAATGGCAGAGGTATCAATGGCAGGTCTTAAACCCCCATACCAAACAATCCAAAAGCCCCTCCATGTACAGTGGATTATTGAATTAAGAAAGGTTCTGAGAAAAAAATAGAATTATAATGTTGGACTAATAGAAAGGGTAGCATTTTTTAAACGATAGTGTAGATCTTCTGCACCACTTTGACAACACTTGAGTTTGTATTTCTTTTTCCTGGAGTTGCATGCATGGCCTTCTCATGTCAAATCGCTCTTCTAATATTCAAATTTGAAACACACTTTGGATCCTATATTGTACTTAATTCATTACAAGGAAATTCACACTGACATAAAGTTTATTGTAGAAATAACAGAAAATAATTCAAATGATCTTGGTGAGGATTTTGATTGATTGATAACGAATTTTATTTCATTCCAAAATTTCAACAAAGTTACAAAGTAAAGTAATAAATATAGACATATTTACCCAGGGTAGCCACTTCAGTTTCGAAAACTGTTCTAACAGCGGGCCCTGTTATTATGGCTCGGTGTTAAACAAATGGCAGAGGTAAAAATGGCAGAGGTAATAATGGCAGAGGTAAAAATGGCAGAGGTAAAAATGGCAGAGGTAATAATGGCAGAGATAAAAATGGCAGAGCCTTTATGGCAGAGGTAAAAAATGGCAGAGGTAAAAATGGCAGAGGTAATAATGGCAAAGGTAAAAATGGCAGAGGTAAAAATGGCACAGAGGTAATAATGGCAGAGGTAAAAATGGCAAAGGTAAAAAATGGCAAAGGTAATAATAGCAGAGATAATAATGGCAGAGGTAAAATGGCTGAGGTAATAATGGCAGAGGTAACAATGGCAGAGGTAAAAATGACAGAGGTAATAATGGCAGAGGTAAAAATGGCAGAGGTAAAAATTGCATAGGTAATAATGGCAGAGGTTTAAAATGGCAGAGGTAATAATGGTAGAGGTGAACATGGAAAGAGTTAAAAATGACTGAGGTAAGGATCATGACATACTACATCAACAAGGAAAAGACAGAGCCTGCCCAGTTAATATCAGTCATAATTATTGGCCTTGAATGGAATCCTATCGATGGAATGAGCATTATGAACTGAAAAGATATTATTTAGATTTTTTGATCATTTCAGGGGCCCGTTGCAGAAAGAGTTGCGTTCAATCGCAAGTCAAAAAATCAATCGCAAGTCCCAAATGCGCGCTGCTGATTGGTTGAAAATCAAGTTGCGCATGATTTTTTAGAGTTACGATTGGTTGCAACTCTTTCTGCAACGGGCCCCAGGTCAGTTCTATACTTTTTACTTTTTTATACTCTATACTCTAAATTTTAATGTAAACACCAAAATGTGCGCTACCATTAACACACTGAAATAGGCAAGTTCGGGATTTCTCCGAACCACTTGCATTACAGAAAAATAACAAAACGTTTTGTAATAAAAAGTTATTTTTCATATTTCAACATCATAATGGATCTGAATAGATTTATGATATGCGTATCATATATTATATGATACGCATATAGTTAATAGTAAATAATATAATAATAGCCATTAGTGTTTAACTTTTCAGAACAATACCTCATTGCAGCTATAGTCCAGTGGATGGCAGGTTCCTAAACTAGTTTCTATGGTAACATGCAGTTACCGTGTGAATTTGGAAATGTGAAGCGAATCAAGGATTTTATTTCAAATTATTTTATTTCAAATAATACATTTTGTATGTTGTCAGGACCATGATGTAAAACAGGCTCGGCTGATCATGTTTTATCTTTATCCTGATTAAATGTGACAAGAAATTTATAGGCTTTCTTAGGTACCATTCTATCGACCTGTTTTGAAGGGGAAATTCACCCTGACAAATGATTTACTGTAAAAATAACAGAACAAAATATTGGTGAAGGTTTACAGAAAACCCATCAAAGATTAAGAAAGCTATTAGAACTTTGAGTTTTTGATCTGTGACGTCATATACGAGTAGCTGCCCCGTATTACTTTTCAAATTTTCAATCCGTGGTTCATGATTACTAAAAAAAGTCTTTCAGGAGAGGATGTGAAATGATTTGTATGTTGATATACTACAATGATTATGAAAAGCACTGCTTTTTTAGTGGATCCCTCCATTTTCTCAGAATTCTATAATGATATATATATATATATATAATTTTGTTTTACTTATGGCAAAATATATATTGCACATACCTCAATTTCTATTGTCTGTATAAGTTCATTGTAATCATTTCTACCACTTTACTTCGTTCTGTTGAAAATGAAATAAATTGAAATTGGAAAAAATGAAAAAAAAATCATTTATTTTAAATGACATTTCATTGATATTTTTTGTTACACCAGATTTGAAAATAAATGCTCGCAAATAACGTCACCATTAATATATAAAATTCTAATAGCTTTTTAAATCTTTGATTGATTCCCTTAAACCCTTACCAATATCATTTTATTTATTTTCTGCTATTTGTATAATAAACTTTGTCAGGGTGAATTTCCCGTTTAATGAACTAATTACAATACTTGGGATCCAAAATGTCCTTCAAATTTGAATATCAGAAGAGCGATTTGACATGAGAAGGCTGTTCATGTAAGTCCAGGAATAAATTAAGAAAAACCAACTCGGGTGTTATCAATTTGGAGCAAAAAGACTGGCTATTTAAACCTCTGTCATTTTTACCTCAATATCAAAAAGTGAAGCAGATCTAGAAAATTTAGATTTTCAGCTTTATTATCATATTAATCATATTAAATATGTAGCATTTAAGTTTCCTCCATTTAACCACCCATGAATGACGGTTTACATGAAAATTTCATGTCATACTGGGAGAGGAATATTGTCTGGTCATGTTGACATACAATAATTTGCCTTTAATCAAATATCTATATGGAATATTTTAATTATAAGTGTCCAAGAACTTTTTTGCTGAGTGTATAAAACAGAAAAAAACATTAACACTGAAGTTTCTGATTACAATGAAACACAAATGATACACACATTTAATGGACAAAATTCACATTTTCCGTTATAAAAAACCAATTTGACAGACATGTTCAAAGCTACACGACATGTATGTAGATCTTATTTCCAAATTTATAAAGGCTACTCTTTTCTTGTAATCATAATGATTGACAGATACGTTCCAATAATGCAATTCTCTATTCTGAGCTTTAGATGTAACAGTTTAAAGAGTACCAGTGGCAATTGTAACATGCTGTTATATCTGCCCCGACGAGGGCGCCACATTTGAAATGATGTTTTTATATCTTAACATTGATATTCTGTTGAAGTGTTAGCTGAATACACTGGCCTAATTCTAAGAACATATTTTCTAAACATATAGCAATGCAGCTATGGGACAATTACATATTTTTCAAGAAAAAATACTTTCCTACAAAAAAAAAGTTATTTTGCCGTAGAAAGTTCCACGAATCGTTAGATTTGCTTACACTTGATAAGGCTGTGGAGCGACAGAATGCGCATGCAAAAAAAAGTTTTCACCCCAAATTAAGGTTATTTCTTCCACGGAAAATTTGCCAACTAAAAAAAGGGTCCTCGTTCTCAAAGGGGGGGGGGGCACATTTGTGTTAGTAAGGCATTTTACACTACAAATTCTGACTATGCCTCTCAAAGGGAGGGGGCACAAGCAGGATTCCCCCCCCCCCCCCCCGGGCCCGTTGAATAAAACTTTTCACCTGAGAAAACTCAGGTTGTTTTTACCAGAGTTTTGCCCTCTGATAAAGTCAATGGCAGAAATCAGACTAACCTTATAGTTTTCAGAGTTTTCTCAGGCAAAAATTGTTATGCAACAGGCCCCTGGATCCGCTAGTGGGTTGGAGGGTGACAGCATTTTCTGAATGCTGGATTTGGCGCTTTAAATGGTTCGAGCCAGCACTTAAAATGTTGGATTCAGCTTTTTACAAGTTTGGATATAATAATTGGAAAAGTTTGTCACTCCTACAACCTTTCAAATGTTGATTTAACAACTAATTTTTAGAGTGCCGGTACACGAATCTAATCAATCAAAATGTGTCTCGACAATATACAGACAACTGATATTGAAATCGGATTTATTTCATTATTTCTTTTTATGATGAGTACAATGGAGGAATAAGCCTATAGTGATATAATACATGTATGTATAGAAAAAAACTAAAGAGTCGTGAATGTCGAAACTGTTGTTTCAATATGTCAAACCTTGGGCGACAATCCCGACTTGGGGGGGAGCCAGCCTGACACTTGCACGATTTTGTGTCACGCATTGGCACGACTTAAGTCGTGCCAGTTCGCAAACTAGTCGTGAACTGGCGTGAAGTGTGCGTAAACACGTCGTGACACGTCGTAACTGCGTGCCATGTCGGGACGACAATTTTGAAGTGTTCAAAATTTTGGTCACGACAAAATTTAGCGACCGGGTCGTGATCTATGCGCAAACTGTTCGTGAACTCGTCATGAACTCGTCGGGACGATGCGGGAGGATGCGTGCCAGTGCGTGGCAGCGTGCGCCATGCCACGACTGTAACAAACTGCCACGAATAGTTCACGAACAGCTCACGTCGTGCTCACGAATTGTTCAGCATGACACCGTCCGAATTGCGCAAACTCGTCGTGCCAATGCGGGAAGTGCGTAAACTATGCGCAAACTATGCATGAACTCGTCGTGCCAGTTCGTGTCAATGTGGACACTGACGGGCACGCATTCGTGAACTATTCGTGGACTATGCGTGAATAAGTCGTAAACAGTGCGGGAGCATCGCAGTTTGTGCCCCAAAATGGCACGACTTGCCACGACAAAATCGTGGCCAAAAGTCGTGCAAGTGTCAGCCTGGCTTAGATTTCGCGAAGTAGCTTATCATGGGAGAGTCCTCACCCCCCCCCCCCCCTTCGCACCACAATGTCGCCAGGCATTGTCATGACGTTCATAAAAGGAATACCTGTCACTGATATGACAGCATTGATCAGTCATTTATCTTAAACCCCATTGCTATTACAAATTACTTTATCCCTGGACCCGATTGCATGAATACTACTATTATGTTAACTTTGCCATCCATAGTAAGCAACGTGGCAACGATGATCTACAGCCAATCAGAATTAAGGATACCATGCAAGTTACCATTGGATGACGGAGTTAACATGATAGTAACTTTTATGCAACTGGCACCAGGTATTTCACCGTTAAATCATGCAAATATTGCGGACTGTATGTTATAATGTAATGTTGTTTCACATATTATGGCTGATTGGTAAAAAAAGAAGAAAAAAACATATATACCTTGCTCAGTCGCTATACACGCTTATGGACATCCTATCGACCTTTCACTATCAGGCGCGCCGGAACACTTTCATTTTTTTTTTTTTTTTGGGGGGGGGGGCAAAATCCCGAATATTTTTGAAAACGTGAGATACGGAAGCGATCGACCGGGAGAGGGTGTGGAACCCCCACGGTAAGAAATTTGTGTAAAAATTGAGTGTAAAAGTTGCGTTTCTAAGAGCATTCAAAAATAAATTTCTTGAGAATTAAACAGTCTTGGAGTTCTTTTTGCTCCTTCTGTTTCCTCCCTTCTGACCCAGACTGGTGTTTCTTCATGATCAGGGTCGCAGTTTCAACAAATTACGAGCCTTATTGCAAACTCAATTGTTTCAAACCAATGTAATATAGGCCTTTTAAAGACTTTAAGATGACAAACATGACCGTACGCATCCGGGGGCCGCCGATCGAGAGGGAAAAATTCACAAAATTCACCAAAAGTGTGCATCTTTCAATTTTATTCTAGAAAATGCAAAAGCTCCCCCATCACCATGGGCGGAAATCCCAGGGGGGACGCGTCCCCCTACCATTTTGGAAAGGGGGTACATAATATCAAATGTCCCCCTATATACTATTTGTGCTCTTTTATTATGGTAAAAATACATATTTAATATCGAAATTATACACATGTATCCTCCAATTTCGAAATATATATAAACAGATAGTTTTTGTTAAGAACTTGGTTAGGAAAAGAAAAGGCATACCGGCCCAACTATTCTCAAACTCTCATCTAGCCCTATATGCCAGCCAAAGAGTGATGACATTGATGACATCGATGGCCATTGTCAATTTCATAACTAATAAACATGACGAAAAAAGAAAATCGCCTCTGGATACTTAAATAAGTAAATTTAGTGCATAGACGGTTAGACGAGAATGTTCCATACCCAGTAAAATCATACCTTTGTTAAGCCAATCCACTTTCCCTTTATTCCAAATTTACTTGGAATATAAGAATATTTTCATTGTTCGCGTACTCAGTATAAAGAATAGTTTTCATGAGTTATGATTAATCCTTCACATTGAACTTTAACTATGTTTAATCCCCCAAAATTTGTTTTTAAACACTCTATTAACGAGACTTATATTCCATTTTTACACAGAATTCATGCCGTGGGAGGGGTCATCATAGGTAGATCAAGGGGGCGAAGCGGCGGAAGGTGAGGCGAAAAATAAGAAGAAAGATAGGACCGGGAAGAAAGTTGAATGATGGAAGGGAGGTGAATAATTGGGAAAAAAAGAAAACTTTCAGGTCATAGTATAAAAATAAAAAAATCGCTCGCGCTTTGCATAAATACACAGCCATCTTTTTATTTCAAAACGTGCTTGATTTTTTTTTCACTTTTTAGATCAAAATATATAAAATAAAATCATTTATCTAAGAAGATATCCAACTTTTCATAATTTGTAGGTTTAGATATTAAAAAATATTAGCTTGCCATTCGGATTTAGTCTGAAATGTATTCATTAAAAGGTTAAACGTTATCGCACTGTAATAAGATGGAAAAGGGGCTTATCAAAGGTATGTTTCACAGAGGAACTGTTCGTCAAAAGACGCGAGGCTTACTATGATAATGTAATTGCCCCGTCAGGAGCAAATTTTTTTCATTTTTGACAATGGAAATGACAATTTTTAGGCAGAAAAGTACCTTCATCGTTTACTTTTGTCCTTAAATAATTTATCATTTTTCTACTTTCAGGGGGGCACATTGGGGGGGGGCAAAATCTCGTTTTGCCCCCCCCAAAAAAAAAAAAATTATTTGGGGGGGCAAGTGCCCCCCTGCCCCCCCCCCCCGCTTCCGGCGCCCTTGTTCACTATGTATATTTTATTATCTAACGAGCAATATGTTCAAAATGCTAATTTCTACCGTTTCAAAAATTACGACTTTTTCATTATCCAAAATATACGCATGCATCCGCAGGTCCGTAACAAGGGCGTGTGACTGTGACATTAATGAAGAGTCACATTTCATATCATCTTGTAGATTCACGATACCAAGTTTCGCTGGTCGAAATAACAATCTTTCTTAATCAGTTGCTTTGCTCCTTATGCAATCATCAATGTATCATCTGACCAAGATAGGCATATCATACAATGTTATACCACTGAATGAACGCCCTTTTCTCTTTTGTTTTGTTTATAAAACGTTTTAGCTTCCGCTCTTTGCGTGGAATGAGGAACTTTCTCAAATTCCCAAACTTATTTTGAGGCAATCATAAGTTGTTGGGCTTTTTTTCAATCACACCTAGTCTACTGAGTTCGAGAGATATCTTCTTTTCGTTTGAATTTGATGAGACATTGTAAACTTCGCGCGGGAGGCAAACCCCGGGGGGGGCACTCGACCAAAAAAGTGGTAGGGTGTGCCACGGGCGAGACAAAAAACGGAGGCCTTGGAGCGGGCTTATTGTAAAAAGGAGGGTCCTCGGAACGGGCTTCTGAACTACATTTTTGTGAAAACAGGGGTCCTTGGAACGGATCGCCAGCGTGTGAGTACGTGCGTATGCACCGCTATGGAACGGTCATGCGTGCATGATGCAGCTAGCGCGGCCTCCGCCGGGTGCGCTCGCGCAGAGATGATGGTCGGACAGCGCTCGGCGGCCGCTTTTCACCAAAATTGCAGCAGATCAATGCGACCGGAACGGCGTAACGAAAAATATGCGAAGCCGTGGAGCGGATTTCTTTCTTTCTTCTTTTTCTCGATAAGAACAAAATGCTATGCCTTGGAGCGGCTTTGTTTTTTTTCTCAAGACAAAAATGCTATGCCTTGGTTGGAACGGAAATTTGGGTGTAAAAATGGGGGTCCCCTCCGCGGCACATACCCACTATGCATTATATACTGAGTGCCCCCCCCCCCAGGCAAACTCCTCCCTCCCTTTGTTGGCACGCTTTGTGTTCACCCTCCAAAATTAAATCCTAGCTCTGCGGGCTTGGTCATGACCGCTTATCGATGTTAAGACTATGTACCCTGGTGGAAAAAAAATATGAAATGCCTTGGATCTGCAATATTAAATATCATTAGGAAATGAGCTTAGTTCTAATGGTGGTTTGTCCAAGCCCTCCTGTTCAATCAAATCAAGATATTTTTTCAAAGATTCCTCCACGGGACTCCTATCTACCTGTGAAAACGGATCCAGTGTTTTATTCAACTTTGATCTGTGAAATTGTCCCTCTGAATTTCTTACTGTACATGCAAGTCTTTGTTCATCAATCGTGACGTTAAGATAATTCAATATTCGTCGCAATTCATCCTTAAAGTGTAGTTGGAGTTGTTCATAGTACACGATTAACATAGACTTGCAGGTGTGGCCCAAGTGGTTGCATTCTGAGATATATTTCTCGTAGAGATTAAACCATTTCGGGGCTTGATTCTTGACAAAATTACTCCATCCTGCAAAGAGAAGTGAATAATATTGATTAAATATCTAGACATAGGATTGGCTGAGAAAGATGCACAAGAAAGTAATATTTTTACCATTATGTCAGGAGAGCCTTCTCAATTTCACTATTAGCCTCTAAGTTTCAAATGCAGATGTAAAATATAATATTGTTTTTATTATGATCGAATTGTCCATGGAAAATGAAGTAAAGGGTTCAAAGTATAGATAAGATTTATTTATACACGGTTAAAAATCCCAAACAGTTCACAGACTGATTTCCATTGGGCCCGTGTCGAACATTACAATTGACAAAGTAAACATTTTAAAATCAGTGTTTAACGAATAATGGAACAGAATTAAGCATCAATTAAATATTACAAGGCAATCATTGAAACGTGAAGAGGAGGGGAGGAGAAGAAAAAAAGGAAGAAGGCAAAAGTGAGAGGGAGAAGAAAAAGAAAACAGAGAAGATAACAGAAAAAGAAGAAAAAGAATAATAATGATAGTAAGAAAAAGACGAAGACATTATATACCGTTCTCAAAAACATCAATAGCTTACAACATGAAATATCTATCTGTAAAGACTCCTTTCAGGTGGTTTATAGGATAATTATTCCTCGAAATAGGCCGATGTGTTTTGCATTTATATTTCCGTCTAAATTCTATCAACATCATTTGCCCCATTGTCTAAGCTTTAAGTTGATACCAAATTTGGCTGCCCGTTTTTATGTTAGAGCCGATTTTACTTGACACATCACCCCTCCCATTTTAATTTTATCGATTCCGCTTCCATTCCATGAAAATGACAATAAATTCCGGGCATAATGTAAACAAAATGGAGGTTGATAACGCATATAAGGGGTACCTAGCCCTCTTCCAGAGATAAAAGTAACTTGTAGAATCATTTCAGCCCAAAATCCTCCTCATAGTGATACATTCGTTAAGTTATATACCCTGCATTTTACCCAAGTCTACACACAGCTTGACAAAGCATGGTTACTATTTTCAGATTTTTTTTATTTGATGATCATTTTGATGCCATTAAAATGTTTTCAGGAACTCATACACACTTCTTATATGTCTTAGACATGTCAGAAGCATAAACCAACATTCACTCAGGTCAATCTAAAAAAAACATAACACAAAGTTATATATACCTACTACACAATAGCGTAATTTGTCTTTTCAGATATAGGTTTTAAGTAGCCAAAATTTGATATCAAGGTAACGTCATATTGGCTTTAAATTATGTTCAGTCGATTCTACGCCCAAAATTACCCCAGATCCACATGTTAAAGTGAAAGGCACAGAATATAATTTTGGCGCACTTTCAACTTCAACTCGTTATGACGCACTGTGCGCCGGTACCCGGTCCAATTCGGCGACCACACCGGCACAGAACATAAGGTGGACCAAATTAAAAGATCCATCTCCCAAACGATTGCTCCTTAAAATAGGTAGGAAACAAATTTACCTTCTGTTTTGAACACACCGTCCTTTGCAAATCCAGTCTTATTCGATTTCTGTCTGTTAAACTCGGCCACCATTGCTCGGTATGGATTACGTACAATTAAAATAGCACTGTCCATTTTAGGATGAAAGTAATGTGACTTGATTGTCAAAGTTCTCCCAGAGAAGGTTGGAACCTTTCCACCTATAAAACCTGTACGTCGTAAATAGCATTGGGGGAAATACAGAGTGCGATATGGTTCACATTAATTATTATAGTCTCAATGAACCGTGCTTAGGCCTACATTAAAACTGATTTTGAGAAACAGGTTAGCATTATAATTTAATTCAATTTAATCTAAAACACAATTTATTTTCGTCCATAAGAAAATTAATCTTTAGTTTTAATAATATGCTTTTATATAGCGCCATTTATCTAGAAGTATTCTATTCCGAGGAGCACAAGAAAAGAAAGAATTGAGAGTTTGGATGAGTGTCAAAGTGCCAGTATCTCATACTGTTAGAAAAGATAAGATTTCAGTTTAGATTTGAAGGTCTCCAGTGATGATATAATTCTCAAATTCAACGACAAATTATTCCAGAGAGAAGGTGCTGAGGCAGTTTAAAAGATATATAACAGGATAATTTTTTGAACTTGAATAAAGAAATGTAATTCATAAATAAAGTTAATTATTGAAATAGAAACAATTACATACTAAAATAATAATCCGTTTGCTTTATAGCAACCAAAATACACCAGAAGAAAAAAGAGCTTCTCATTTAAGGTATGAGGCGAAACGTTTTTTTGTTTTTTTACTTCTCCGGTTTTCATATTGATCTCTTCTTATTATCAATTTGGACCATATTTATTGCTCTATGCATTTTTAATCTAGTTTATAAAACAAAATTATTATAAATTAATAAATTCGTTTTGACCTTTTTAAATAGATATTGCATTTTGTGTGAAAGATTTTGGAACTATTGTTTTTTTTTTACAAAATAGTAGGAAGAATAGGATTGTTGTACTTCAACTGAAACCATGAGGCTATACTGTGGTTAGTTTAAATAATCATGGACGTTGGTATTGCGCAAACCACAATAGATCTTGGCGTCAGAAGTAATTTTTGTCACAGAATTCATCTACATGTCAAAGTGGACACATACATTATATACAGTGCATCCCGAAAAAACGGAATTCAATGTATTTTTTTACCATCATGATTATTAATTCGCTTCACAAGATGTATATCAACACTTCCTCTCTTTCATTTGAACCCCTTCTCAACGTTCATAATGCATGCATGACTGAGTTAGAATAATTGAAAGTTGTGCTAGCAAAATTCCATTTGCACGAGCAAAGTGCGAATTTGAGTGAATTTGTTTCTGTCTTTTACTTCAATGTATTCATTTTGGGGCATCCTTGGAGGTCCATGGTGCTCCGTCCGGGAGGCGAATTTTTTTTCCGTACTTTAATGCGCAATAAACCCATTTGCGCATGTGTTTGGACTGTAGGTCCGTGTAGTTGCCGTGTAGGTCTGTGTGGCTGCCTGGAGTATCCCTGGCAGTCCATGTTCTTTTTCCCCAATGTAATACAACACTGTTTTACTTTACTTCAGGTTTCAAGTACTTAACAACTATTGTAGAAATAGTACACTGTGTTGTATAAAAAAACAGCGTTTTCACTGGTTGAGGAAGTTTGTAGTTTTGATTTTTTTTATTCACTCAGAAAAAAATACAATTTTGCGATAAGGATGAGAAAACAAATATATATACAGTGCGTATCAAAAAAAAGTTTACACTTAGGAAAAATCCTGTAAAATAATACATTTGTAATATTTTGAAGATTTTTCCACATTTTAACATTGGTAAAGATCCATTTAAGCAAATGACGACATAACTGTCAAAAAATAATTCCGCTTGAGTGAGCACCATCTATTTATTTATTCATTTATTTATTTATTTATGGTTTCATGTGTGTTCACATCATCCACAATCTCATATATGAAAATACAGTGATACATGATTATTACATAAAGACAATATTACGCAAAGAAAATATTACATAATCTCTCATTAACAGAGTACACAAAGGTCTTGCAACATAAGATTGAAGCTTGAGTCATTACAAAACCATTATTTTACACTAACCAAAAAAAAAGAACTGATGAAAGGTATATATGCATACAGGTACATGTATATACAATATTTACATAGAAGTATACAGAGAAGATGAAACAAGAATAGAAAGGAGGGTATCCCAATTTATACTGTATAATTCGTCAACCCTTATAAAAATCGCCAATGGTATTTGAATGGTGCCGAATGGTAGTTGAATGGTGATCTAAATGGTAAATGGTACGCGAATGGTATTTAAGTGGTGTTTCAATGGTAAGTTCTTAATGGTAATTGGTAGTTTATTTAATGGTAAATGGTATACCATATACCCAATGGTGTCTCAGCGGTATGTGACTAATGATATGATTGGTATGACGAATGGTATACCATTACCCAATGGTGTCTCAGTGGTATTCAATGGTGTCTCAGTGGTATGTGCTTGTAATGGTATGACTGGTATGATCATTGGTATACCATACACCAATGGTGTCTCAGTGGTATACAATGGTGTCTCAGTGGTATTCAATGGTGTCTCAGTAGTATGTGCCTGTAATGGTATGATTGGTATGATCAATGGTATACCATACACCAATGGTGTCTCAGTGGTATACAATGGTGTCTCAGTGGTATACAATGGTGTCTCAGTGGTATTCAATAGTGTCTCAGTAGTATGTGCCTGTAATGGTATGACTGGTATAATGAATGGTATACCGTACACCAATGGTGTCTCAGTGGTATACAATGGTGTCTCAGTGGTATTCAATGGTGTCTCAGTAGTATGTGCCTGTAATGGTATGATTGGTATGATCAATGGTATACCGTACACCAATGGTGTCTCACTGGTATACAATGGAGTATCAGTGGTATTCAATAGTGTCTCAGTAGTATATGCCTCTAATGCTATGACTGGTATAATGAATGGTATACCATACACCAATGGTGTCTCAGTGGTATACAATGGTGTCTCAGTGGTATTCAATGGTGTCTCAGTAGTATGTGTCTCTATAATGGTATGACTGGTATGATGAATGGTATACCATATACCAAATTGTGTCTCAGTGGTATTCAATGGTGTCTCAGTAGTATGTGCCTCTATAACATGTATAATGGTATGATTAGTATGGTGAATGGTATACCATTACCCAATGGTGTCTCAGTGGTGTCAAATGGTGTCTGAGTAGTATGTGCCTCTAATGGTATGACTGCATGGTATACCATATACCCAATGGTTTCTCAGTAGTATGTGCCTCTATAATGGTATGATTGGTATCAATGGTATACCATATACCCAATATGGTGTCTTAGTAGTATGTGCCTAGTGGTATATATAATCATGTTGGATAATTGTAAAGCCATAGTGGCTTAGTGGTGTTTGCCTAATGAATGCCATTAGTGTTAATGGTGAATGGTATGCCCAGTTGCATTACCCATTATCATAATTCCAAAGATTTAAAGAAAATATATCAAAGATTAAAAGGTATTTAGAGTTAATTAAATATTTGAGCTGTGACTTTTATGCGAGCAGCTTCCCCAAATCAAGTGTAATCGCTCATGATTGTAAACATGGTATCTTGCATTCTTTTAAATTGTCTTTTTCCTTATTAAGTAAAAGGTCTATATGTGTTTAAATATTATTGATCCAGTGGTTATAATACAACATTATAAATTTGTTATATTTTACAATTGTACATGTTACTTTCTAAATTTAAATCTGCAATGGGTGCAAAAACAAAATCAATCGGTCAATGAAATCTTTTTTTATAATAAGGGTTTTGATTTTTAATTAATATGTTTTATTCTATTTTTATAATCATTTTGCTTGTTTATGGCCGCTTTTTATAAAAAAACTATATATTGAGTGTTCCAAGAAGATATTTGCAATCAATCCCAAAATTCGATCAGATGCAAATTTACAGGTGATGATAAACATTAAGTTTATCTAGAACATAACAATTTGGATTTTTTTTATGGATCAGTTGCAAGTTTGCAATGAAAAGTATGACTCTCATGATTTTGGAGTCTGAAATTAATTTGCATTCGATTGCTTCGATTGCAAGTTTCTTGCAATGCCCCATATTTTGCTCAAAATGAATTCACTGTTGGTTGTCTTGGTCCCCCAACCTCTATCAAATTCCCATCCGCAAACCCTGATTTGGTCTGTCTGCAACGTCAAAAGCCCCCTCTGAACCCATTTGTACGCTATTATAGCTGCTTCCAATCATGAATTATTTCTCTCTTTTTTTTTTACAAATGATATTTTCAAAATTCTAATTCTATTTTTTAGGCCCTAATTATTCTTTCCCACTTGTGGACAGTGTTTATAAAGAGGAGAGATATTCTATAGGCCGGTCATTACTTGATTGAAATGATTTATCCACATGGTCTTGCTCCCTCACCCCTATCAAAATTCCCTGCCGCCATCAGGGTATAGTACAATGTAACAGAAAAGAAATCTACTGAATGAAATCTCAATTTCTATCATTACAAAAGCAAATTAAAAGGGAAGATGAGGAGTGAGTAAAAAAATATATATTAAGGGGAAAAAACAAGAAAAGAAAAAAGGCAATGAAGAAAAGAAAGATTAACAGAAAAGAAAAAGACAACGAAAATAAAAAAGAAAATAAGAGAATACAGGAAAAAAAATTGAAGGGATCGAAAACTTTTTTCATAGATTCCAAGATCCAAGGAAAACAGTGACACGCCATCATGGTTTCCAACCCAGAACCAATCGAGAGGAAAAAGAAGACACCCCTGATTTGGTTTTAATTCACCCCCCTCCCCCCCTCCCTCCCTTTCGCGTTGGCAAGCAGGGCCGCTTGGCTGCTTGTTAGTTAGCTCTATCGCACGCACGTACGCGCGCGCGCACGTCTAACCGGTACCGTACCGCCAATTGCAATATTTGAAAAAGAAAACTCCATCTACCGGGACCGCCGTTTTGCTGTTGATAAGTCCGTCGATAATTCATCAAAAACTAAAGGAACACGGGTCAGATTCGGACAGCGACTTCAAAGTCATTTGTAGAAGGCTAAACAGTAAGTTCTATAACAATTTTCTTTGATTTATTTCTCAAATTGTCTCAAAATATTAGATGTCGGTGTACTGCCACGACCACTGCACTGCCATTGCCCCGTTGGCGCTGGCCGCTGCTCTACTGGCCGGGACGTGGCTATGACGATAGGGAGTGCTTATGCTTTGTGTTGGCTGAGTTTAGCTCGGCGAGCATGGAATAGATTAGTAATTCGCTCGTATTGCCTGATGTTTATTGTCAATGTTTTACAAAAACCATCTCTGAATACGTTGAATTCATGAATGAATGATTTGTTAATGCTAATGTCAAGACTGTCAAAGCGTTAATTGTGAAACACTGCACATCGTAATTCGCTGAAATTGAAAACTTGCCGGTAATGCAGTTTCGCACCGGCTGGTTACCAGCATACCTCATCACCCATATTTGTTCCCAGATGTCATGACAAGTCTCCCAGTCAAATTTCGATGTCAATATATCCACCACTTTTCAATATATCCACCACTTTTCAATATATCGTGATCGGGAATGGGTGTATTTCGGCTTCGATCTCAACTTCGTTGATCGACACGGCGTAGACAACTAGACATCGCTTCGCAGATCGCTTGGATTCACCGTGCACTGTAATGTTGATATGAACTGAAGTGAGCAACCAAATCATGCGAAAATGTGGCGAACAAACTGCCAGCATGCCGCATGCGAATCTTTGTTCGCATGATTTGGTTGCTAACTTCCGTTCATATCATCATTACGGTGCACGGTGAATCCAAGCGATCCGCGAAGCGACACGGCGTAGACATTGCTTCGCAGATCGCTTGGATTCACCGTGCACCGTAATGTTGATATGAACTGAAGTTAGCAACCAAATCATGCGAAAATGTGGCGAACAAACTGCCAGCATGCCGCATGCGAATCTATGTTCGCATGATTTGGTTGCTAACTTCAGTTCATATCAACATTACGGTGCACGGTGAATCCAAGCGATCCACGAAGCGATGTCGATCAACGACGTTGAGATCGAAGACGAAATACAGCCATTCCCGATCACAATATTTTGAAAAGTGGTGGATATATTGACATCGAAATGTGACTGAGAGACTTGTCATGACATTTGGTAACAAGTATTGGTGATTAGGTGTGCTGGTAATCGGCCGGTGCGAAACTGCATTAGCGCCAACTTGCCGACAAATATTGTTTTGGAATTAGGCCTATAATTTGTTGTTGTTGATAGATGTTGGTAAATGAGATAAAATGGAGGTGAAACATGGTAGGGGTCCTAAAGTTTGAAAAATGATAAAGACTACGCAGCCCCTATAAAGTTACACTGTGCACACCACTCATCGCACATAGGGTGAAATGTGCACTTTGTGTGTGGAACTGTGACTGGACAGAGTGACAAACGATTCCTATTCAATTTTTCTACAGAGGCTGCAATAATTATGCAGAGAAAAGTGGCGCTAATGCAGTTTTGCACCGGCCGATTACCAGCATACCTCATCACCAAAATTTGTTCCCAAATGTCATGACAGGTCTCTCAGTCACATTTCGATGTTAATACCACCTCTTTTCAAAATATCGGGAACGGCTGTATTTAGTCTTCGATCTCGACGCGTTGATCTAATCCGTAGAAATCACTTCGCGGATTGCTTGGATTCGCTGTAATGTTTATTGGGACTGAAGTTAGCAAACAAATCATGCTAACATGTGGCGAACAAACAGCCAGCATGCCGCATGCGAATCTTTTGGTCGCATAACTTCGGTCCATTTCAACATGACGGCAAATCCAAGCGATCCGCAATATTTTGAAAAGTGGTGGGCATATTGTGTATTGACCTCAAAATGTGTGTAGACAAATATTCTGGTGGGGAGTTTTGCTCGAAGTTGGCTGGTGTGAAACTTGTGAAGCATTAATGCGGGTGGTTATTATTAGATCTTCATGGGGCTAGGCATATCAATTTTTAAAGTAAATTTTATCCTTTTTTAAGTTTGTCCTGTGATCACATTTTATCTGTTTTTATTTATTTACTGATCAAAACTTGCCTAAAACAATGTCTGGAATTCATCCACTGGCATATGATTGTCCATGAACGGATCCATGATTTCTCAAAGGGGGTAGTGGGGCAGATTTTCCCAAGGAAATTTTATATAACAAGCAAACCAAAAAAGAGATCCTCACTCTTGTATGAGACAATATTTTCAATATAAATATTTGCTGTAACTTTCGAAGGGGGGGGGAACACTTGTGTAAGAAAGCCACATTTTTATCTTGCTCTCAAGGTGGGGGCACAGGGGTCCATTGCAGAAAGAGTTGCGTTTAAACCCAGGTCAAAAAATCAATCGCAAGTCCCAAATGCGCGCTGTTGATTGGTTGAAAATCAAGTTGCGTATGATATTTAGAGTTGCGATTTATTGCAACTCAAAATATACAACGGACCCCAGGTCAAATGTGCCCACTTGGATCCGCTTCTGGGATTGTCAATACCAGGGAAATGGAATTTATGTCATCGATTACCCTCCTTTTGAAAATTGCTGCTCTGGAAATTTGATTTCAGATGACATAGCTATTACTAGTATAAAGCATGCACATTTATAATACAGCCTTGTCTGAACTAAGCTGAACAATATCACATTTTATTATTGTATTCCTGAATTGTGGGCTGGTAATCAGAGATCCATGAAAAATATCTCTAAAATTAAAGTTCTAAGATCATTCTTTTTCTATTACTATATTAGTATTCTATTTTTGTTTGTATCTGCACATACATGCAGATTTTACAACACTTAAATTGATTTTATTTCATTTTCAAAGTTTGGACGACGGATACACTGGATGATAAGGTAGATGGTCCAGCCTTACATGGGAATGACACGACGGGTGTTGAACACAGAAAACGTGCCGTGTACAAGAAAAAAATGGAGTTTATGAAAGGTATGTGTGTAAGAATTTTCTTCAGTAGGAAAAATTGCAAAGCTTCATGAGATAAAACAGATTGTATTCCTGCAGTGGCATAGCTGAAAAAAAAATCAGTATGTTGGCTGAGGGGTGGACACTTTGTCCTCAGGTATTCATTTGTTGTGGTATTTGTCATCATTGGGGCCTCCCATTAGATAATAGGTTATTTTCTTCCCATCTATGGTTAAACATAAATTTATTTATCATATTTTACAAAATGTTTTGTTGATATTTGTTAATTGGTACCGTTCAATTGAATGGTAGTGTATACTGCAAATTTCTCGATATTTAAAAAAAATATAAGAAAACTTCTAAAGAAAGCTTAAACACACGACAAGCATTGATGTTTTGAACCCTTAGCTAATATACTGTCCTTTGCATTGTTTTCATCCAATATTTCTTATTACAGCTTCAAGGAATTAATCCTGCCGGGTACCCATTCACTTCACCTGGGTCTAGTGCAGCATAGTGTGGATAAATTTCAGGCTCAAGGAAAACACACCATGGCTAGGACTCAAATTCATGACCCTCTGTTTGTAAGGTGAGAGTCAGAACCACTAGACCACGACGAACCCAAGCTGATGTCATATCCCCTCTTGTTCTTTTGTATTTTATTACAAGAAGTCATGCTTATTTACACTTTGTCCTCCGAGGACTATAAAAAAAGGAGTGAAAATTTATTTCAAAGACATGTCCACCCTAACAAAAAGTTGATTTGATTAAATAGAGAAAAATGAAACATAAAAATCGGATGAAAAATAAGAAAGGTATGACATTTTTAAGTTTCACTCAATTTCACTTAATAGTTATATGCACATCCTGGTCGGTATGCAAATGAGGGAACTGATGACATCACTCATTCACTTTTCTTTTGTTTTTTTAAATATGAAATATAATTTTCTCCCCATTGACCTATGAAATAAAGTTTTATTTCTCACTGAACATGTGGAGTTACCATTGCTTAACATTATTTGGTTCAGTCCAGTCCTGATGAAATATTTTGCATGATGCTTGCCTGATTTTTCTCTGTTGATTCAAAACAACCTTTTCTGTGGTGGACTTGACCTTTAATGTGAAGATATGCATTGCTGGAAATAATGATATGATACTTGGGACATATCATACACACATGTATGAAAATATGAAATAATTATGATTTCATTTCATACAATAAGCCTAGCAAATATTCCTGACGATCATGTGTACATTAGGTTAGTTTTTTACCAAAACATTGTTAAAATTTCAAATTCAATAACTTTGTTATTATTAGATGTTAACGAAATTTTCAGCATGATGTTTTTCTGATTCATTCTCTCCCTACCAAAATCTCCCCTTTTCTATGCTTTCTTTCTATGGTCCCCTTCATTCTCCTTATAACTATTTTATGTGTGATAGAGGTACTCGAGACTGAAAGTTATGTGATATAATTCAAAGTGTACATCAGACAAACAAAAAGCACTGAAAATTTCATCAAAATTTGTTGAGGATTAACGAAGTTATGACGAATTAAAGTTGTTATTTTTTGGTAAAACTGTTCTCTTCAAGTCCTCATGAATATACAAAATCACAATTTATATATTTTTTGTATTATATGAATTCAAATTTTGTCCAAGCTAGGTTGTAAAAAATTACAATTGACTACTGATTCTGTGTAAGACAATAATCATATTATTTCTCACACATAGTTGAGTTATTCATCTGATTCAGCACAGCAAAAATAGAAAAGAAATAAGTGGGTATCTTGTATATATTATTTTCTATATATTTTGCAAAAAGAGGTCTCTATTTTTTCTGTATTTTAGTGTTCCAAATTGAATAATTTTCTTTCCCTATTTTCATTATATTTTCTTTCTATGTGTGATATATTATTTATTTCTTAATGTATCTTTATTGTATTTATGATAAACTTTTGGCGTGTTTCTACAGTAAATCATTAAAAACAGTTTATCTTTTCCGGACTCGAATATTCTTATCGCTCTTAAACCAACCTGTTTCTACGGACCGAATAATCTGATTAACTTGCATTTCACTTCGCAAATAGGGCAGAAATCGGAAAATTCAACCTATAACATCAACATTGCATTTCGGTATGTCTCGTTAGGAAAATTTTCAAAATTCATGGTAGATCTCACTCATTGTAGCAGGTATACATGTTTCGCGATCAGCTTGCGAGATTAAACAGGCCAGAATATATGTATACTGTGAGATCGCACTTCTGGGTTGAAGCACTTAAGCCAGACATGCATGCTATTTTGCCCTATGTTTTACAGAAAAGTTAAACGGATTAACATGGCAATAACCACCTCTCAAAGAAAAATGAGAAACCGTATTTTGTGCGATGCAATTTATCAATTAACCGCATCGCGTCTGTTTCTACAGGAAACTTATCCAGGATTCTGGATACTTAGGCGGGTAATACTTTTTAACAATTCTTTGTAGAAACACGCCATTGATATATCTTTTTAGGTGAAAAGAAAAAAAAGAGAACAATTTGGGGGTACTATTTTGCCCCCTTTTGGGGATATTTCATTTCTTCTAGGTGTGGTACCCTTTATTCATTTGGCCATGTGAAGGCTATCGCACATTTTGAGTTTACAATGTAATCTTCGAAATTTGGTGTTCATTAGTTTGTTGTCCAAATTCTGTCTTACATGTAAATTTGTTTATAGGAAAATTAACATAATATCTATGTGGAGTGCAATCATTGATCTCTTGTAGTGTCGCGTAGTCACATGTATTCATAATATGGTGCTTTTATGCCATACCTGTCAATACTCTTTTGTACTTGAACTTATTAGTAAAAAAATGTTTATTAATGTTGTTGAAAGCAATTACACACAACAGATTTAACATCAAGTATCAGGTTTGTATGCAGAACAGTGGTTTTGCCAAGTACGCAATCCATGTAAAAAGCAAAAAGAGAGAACAGGTTTATTTTTGGAAATGTTAGTCTTCATTTGTTGTGTTTTTCAAACTCGATCTGTCTTGATACATGTCTATTTTTTTCATAGCAAGATTGACAGAGATATCAACGAATAGCTAAGTCATATATATTAATAACTTATGTGCTTTAATCATAAAGTCTATACTTGTGAATACTCTGTGCCATTTATGCTGTACTTAAACTTCTTATAGTAAAAGCAATTTAATGACGTTCTTGAAATAACTGCTTTCATTTTTTTTCTTGTGTATACCGGGGTACTTATTCCATTATTAAGCTTTCCATTAGCCCCAGAGATATGCTGTTCACCATTGGTCTACCATTCACTGTACTTTATTGGCTTACTATACATTGCACATCTTTGTTCTACTGTCTACCATTGGTCTACCATTGAATGTACACTTGTCGTCTATAGTGTATGACCAATGGTGTTATTTGAATGGTTGACTAATAGTATAGTGTATGGTATGACAGTATTGTATGGTAAATGGTAGGTCAATGGTGTACAGTGTATGGTAAGCCAATGGTGTATGGTAAGCCTACGGTGTACGGTGAATATTAGTTCAATGGTGTATGGTAGGCCAATGGTGTACTGTAAATGGTAGGTCAATGGTGTTCGGTGTATGGTAGAATGGTGTAAAGTGAATGGTCAATCAATGGTGAACGGTGTACGGCGAATGGTAGTTGAATGGTGAGCGCTGAATGGTACACGAATGGTGTACGATGAATGGTACGCGGATGGTGAATGGTACATGAATGGTGTATGGTCAATGGTAGGCGAATGGTGTATGGTGTAAGGCAATTGGTAGGCCAATGGTGTCCAGTGAATGGTGGCTGAATGGTAAATGGTAGGCCAGTGAATGGTGGCTGAATGGTGAATGGTGGTCAATGGTAAACCTGTCTATAGTGGCCATATGGTAGATCAATGGTGAATGGTGTTTGATCAATGGTATATGAATGGTAAATGGTGCTCATGAATATGGTAATAGTAACGTCCCAATTATTTAAATTAGTTTGAATGGTATACCATTGAGGCTTGAATGGTATACCATTGGTGTATGGTGGGTGCTGTGCGAATGGTATTCCAATGGTATATCAATGGTGTATGATGAATGGTAGTCAATGGTATACCATTCAATTTTTTTTATAAGGGAAGCAAATACAACGACATGAACAATCTTCGAAGAAAACATTATGCCTACATTTTCATCATAGTTTCGAGATGAGCATGCTCTTAACTGCCTTCTTAAAGGAATATGTTTTACGTAAATTGCGAATACTTTGCGGTAAAGAATTCCAAATATCTGGACCACTATGCCTTATGGACTTATGGGCTAATGCGGTGAGAGGATTAAGTGTATATTAGACTCCTGTCTTGTGTAGTGTGAGTGAACTGCACTATTCGTTTGAAACGAATAGTAAAAGAGACTGGCAGGAGTCCTGCGTTATATCGAAACATGAATATGGCAGTTTGAAGAAAATGTATGTCGTCAACTTTCAAACACTTTAGTTTTACAAACAGAGGATTTGTGTGGTCCCTAAAACCAGATCGAGTACATATCCGAATAGCTTTCTTTTGCAGAAGAAGAATATTATTTGTCAAACCCTTAGCTGTTGCCCACAGAATATTGCAGTATGAAATGTAAGGTAAAACAAGAGTATTGTATAGCATCAATGATATATTGGTGGCAACGTAATATCTAACTTTGTACAACACACCGATATTTCGAGAGATTGGTGCACTGATGTGATTCACTTGGTCTTTCCAATTAAGGTTTTCATTGATATATACACCCAGGAACTTTGTACATGCTTTTCTTTCAATTGGGGTGCCGTTTAAGTAAATATTTATTGAATGCTTATCATTAGATTTCCTACCACTAAAATGAATAAAATTTGTTTTTCAGGACATTGAGAGAGAGTATACTTCTAAACCAAGAATCCAACTTTGGCAGTTCAGAGTTAATTGTACGTTCAAGACTTTTGATTTCACGATGAGATAAGAACACACTTGTATCATCCGCAAATAAAGTATACTTAAAAAATTAGAAACATCACAAATATCATTGATATATACAAGGAATAACAAAGGGCCTAAGATGGATCGTTGCGGAACGCCACATCTCACAGACAAAGATATCTGACTTAAATGAGTTACAGTAGGTAAATTGTTTTTTCATAGCTAGATAACTTGTAAACCATTTTAAAGCTACACCCCTGACTCCATAGTTTTCCAATTTTGAGAGAAGGATTGTGTGGTCTAGTGTGTCAAAAGCCTTACTAAGATCCATGAAAACACCAATCACATGTTCACCAGCTGCAAGAGCACTGGAAACATGATCATATTTTAACAAGGCAAGATCAGTAGAATGTGACTGCCGAAATCCATATTGTTCAGGATTTAGAGACTTGTGTGTATCCAAGAAGTCATATAGCCTATTATACACAATCCTCTCCAGAACTTTAGAAAATGTGGGCAATATGGCCGAGATAGGTCTATAGTTTGAAACAATATTTACATCATTCTTTTTGTGAACTGGGATCACCTTGGCTAGTTTGAAAGAAGAAGGAAACACTCCTGTTAAGAGTGAGATATTACAAATGTAAACAATCGGTGTCACTATTGAATTAATAATTTGTTTCAATAAAACTGTGCTAATTTCATCATGTCCACAAGAGTGACTAGCTTTAAGCGAACTGACTATATTGAAAATTTCAACACTGTAAGTCGGTCTGAGGAAAATAAATACTGTAGATGGCTCCTGAAGAAAATTTCTATAATTGTACCCGTTCCCAATTATTTTTTTGGCTTGATTTTCGCCAGCACTGGCAAAATACACATTAAATGCATTAGCAATATCTTCTGCAGAAGTCAATTCTTTATCCTCAATCACAATTTTCTCTGGGATTTTACTTTTCTCCTGTTTGCATAAAATATCTTTTACAACCTTCCAAGTTGAAGACATATTGCCTTTAGCCTTTTCAAATTTCTTAGAATAAAACAATTTTCGAGAGCAACGTATAATCGATGTAAGTTTTTTGCGGTATTTTCTGTATTTGTCAATACTATTAGGGGATGGTTTCTTGATACTTCTTTTATACAAACAATTTCTCTTTTTTATAGATTGGAGTATACCAGCAGTAATCCAAGGCCGTTTCCCTTTTTTCTTATCAATTGATTTTATGTATGGAATATGTTTATCAAAATAACAATAGAACTTTTTCCAAAATATTTCAAAAGCTTTCTCAATATCATCACAACTGAGAACATCCTCCCAGTTTTCTGAAATTAAATCAGCATTAAGGCAAGCTACTTTTTCATCGGTAATCTTTCGTTTCATATCATGCCTCCTTGGGAAACAGGCCAGACTGAGAATGACCTTTGATATTCTTTACAAAAATATTATCTAATAATGAAGATGAATGATCACTTATTCTGGTAGTTTTATCAATTATAGCATGAAATGCATTCGAGTTAAGAATATTTCGAAATCGGACTGAATTTAGACTGTTGCAAAGTACATCAATATTGAAATCTCCCATTACACAAACGGATTTATCGGAATAATTAACAGTTGACATCATTAACTCCAGATCATCGAGAAATGTGACCACATCTGTATTAGGTGGTCTATACACCACACACACAATGAAATTCTTTTCTTTGGGAAGGTCAACCTCAATACATTAACTCTCAGCTGATTCACCCTGGAATGAAAGATCATTCCGGGGCTTAAGTGATAGAGAATTTGAGATATACATGAGAAGCCCTCCACCTCTACCATTCTGTCTGTCTTTCCTAATTTCTTTGTAACCTTCAAGTGTAAAAAGGTTAGGAGATTTATTATTTAGCCATGTTTCTGAAATGCCTATAATTGAGAAATTGAATCGTAATGAAGATAAGAGCATATTAAAGTTATCATAGTTTTTAGACAGACTTCTTGCATTGCAGTGTAAGAAACTTAGAAAATGTGAGTGTGATTGATCTCCTTGGGGATCATATTCACTGGGTACAAATATTTACAATCAATGTTTTGTTCCAAATGATAATCTTCTAGAATCAATCAGGAGAATTGTCTATACTCGACATTTCTGTTAGCATATAATGTTAACATTGTGCGGTGGGGATTAAATAAAGCATCCATGCAGTTCTAGACTATGTTTTGGCTTATGGTGCCCTGTATTGTAATTCATTCTCAGGAGGCACCATATCTTATTGATAAATCTTACCTGTCACCAGTTATTACAATTGCGTATTGATGTAATATTCATCGACTTCCTTATCATTACCTTTATTCAGTTTCTCGTGTATTACGCCCCTATATTGTAGCTTCTTCACACTGGCCACAAGCACTACTATGATAATCATGACTACAGTACGGGGACTGTACCAAGACTGTAGCGGTGTTGCCATCAGTGTGAATTCTCGGACCCGCAATAAACTATTTCAATATTTTTTAAGAATTAAAAGGATTCTGAAGTACTAGTATAGACAAAGAAAATAGGGTGGGGATCAAATAGGAGCGGATGTGAAAGGTACCTGCATTGGCGAGTATGTTGCTTCCATACACGTCTCCCGTAGCGTATCCGGTTGATGTCTCTATAAGATGTCGCATCCATGTATTACCAGAACCTGGATAACTTGCTAAAGCTGTCAGTGGGAATGTTCCATCTGGCATTAGTTTGGTATCATTGCAGGAAACAAGGCCTGTATAGTTTAACGAAGAAAAAAAATCGGGCATATTTAAATTTGACCCTTCATAATTTAGGGTGATAGACTGCACCTTAAATGTTGATAGCTGCTGTTGATTGTACACAGCAAAATCCATGGTGTTAACCGGTGTACATAGAGGACCACACCAGTTATTTTACACTGGTGTTAAATTGTTGGTGTTAGTTTTACCCCTATATGTGTTATTACAACACCTTTTGTTGTTACATTTACACTCTTTGGTGTTATGTTTAATCTCTAGGGTGTAATTTTAACACCTCAGGGTGTGGTCCTCTATTAACACCAATTGTCGTCAGTTTTAACACCGGAGTTTTTACAGTGTACCGTCTGCACGCTGGTTTTCAAATTAATACCGGTGCTGTAAACCGCTATAAACCAGTAAGTTGTAAATATATTCACAGTAGAGAATTTACCCCCGGACAATCTCGGGATAAATTTCATGTATCCATCCACACTGCTGCAGGTGATTTTTATGACATCCGTAACAAAACACGTATAGGCTTGTGACCCCGTGGCCCGTATTCTGAACTCGGGTTTAAATCAAACCCTGGTTTAAAGTTGTGATTTAACTATGGGGAGCCAATTGGGGCACAAATCCCAAACATGATACATCAAATTGACACCCAAATTGTTCATAATAATCTGGGAATAATACATTTAGTATTTTAAAGTATTCTTTTTCTTCATAATGAAACCAAAATATTAAACATAAGAAATATACAATAGAAACATAATTTTTGAACTATTGTCTCCCCATAATTTTAGCACAGAGTTAGACCACGGTCTAAGTTAAAACCCGACTTCAGAATACGGGCCCTATACACCGGAAATACTTGAGGACGGGGAATCGAACCCCTAGTCTATAGGTGATTGGTGAAAAAAAATGTTCAGAAAATGGTTCAAGCATGAAAATTGGCACAAAGGTAGAATAAGTTATCCTAAACATTTATAGCAGGGGGTGCCAACGTGAGTTTCCCAAATATAGCAACGGTTAGTAGGTAACATATTTACCTTAGTAACCGAGCTTTCTTGGGCTTGAGGAACAGTTTTACAAACAATATGTAAAATAATTTTTTATCTAAAGCATATTTCTTTGCATCACAACAGCTTTAATCCATTTATTCATAGCAACGGTTTCTAAGGGATCCTTTTCGATAGGAACAATAGTTTACCATAGTACAGATCATTATAATTTGCTCAGAAGAGCTCAGAAATTAATTTTGGCCCATAGATTCCTTATGTGATGATTGTTTCCATAGGTAGACCCAATGAGCACCAAAGCAACGGTTGCTAGGTAACATATTTCCTTAATAATCAATACTTAAAATTTGTTTTTATGATTATAATTTTTGTGAGCCATGTGAACCACATCTTTTCTATTTAAGCATTAATACATTAATCACAACAACCCAGTCCATGATAAGCACCAGTTCCTAAGTAGCATGTTTTCTGCAACCAATTGTTAAAGGCCCATATGGTAAGATTATTAATGAGTACTCATACTAGTAGATGTTCAAAAACATACTCATACTAGTAGATGTTCAAAAACGTTAAAGCTTGCACAAATCAAACTACCTGATGATATTGTTTATATTTCCAAAAACGGTATCTACGGGGTCCATATCATTGGCATAATGATACTTGTTGCTTGTTATAAAATACTCCTTCAAACCAATCTTTCTCCATTTGGAAACCATAATTATTAGGAATTAACCTAAACATTATTATGTAAAAGATCAATCATTGTTTAAATTATTTGGTGTCTTTCATAGTAAATGGTCATTTGTTAATGTTTGTTATTACTATATAGTTACATGCTTATCAATGAATGATAATAGACCACATGATTATTTATCTGAGCGATTGACAATAAAGGTAGAATAGATCGACACTTGTATCATCAAGAATCACAAGTCTAGAAACCGTTGACATTCATGTACAAATTTCATGTACTTTCAACACATCAATTCTAAGCATATATTTCGTGGCTCCATTAACATTGATAATATCCATCATGCTGACAAACAGGAAACGAGGTGTATTAATTGACTCTAATTTAACTTGGAATAGCCACATTCGTTATATTAGCACACTTGTTGCCAGAGCTATTGGCATACTATTCAAACTGAAATATTGTCTTTCCCAAAGATCACTATTCATGCTTTACAATTCTTTTATTTTGTCACATATATCATATTGCAACATATTGTGGGGGTAATTGCAACAAAACGAAAATAGACTCAATTCTACGCCTCCAAAAGAGAGCACTCCGCATTTGCTTCCACTCGCAATTTTTAGCTCATGCTGATCCTATTTTTCGGAACCTGAAAACATTAGAAATTCATGACATTCATGCTTTCCAAACTGCCATTTTCATGTACAAGTTCTCAACTAAATCTATACCTACACCCTTTAAAGATATTTTTGTTTACAACAGCAACATTCATTCATATCCTACACGTCACTCATCCAGCATCCACCTCACAAACCCGATAACAATATTAGCACATTAAACATGTTAAACGATCAGACATCACGGCCCAGACGTCTGGAATAATTTGCCCAATGATATTAAACTCACTGCATCTATATTTTCTTTTTAAAGCTTCATTGAAAGAAATATCTTTTATCGAAGTATTCTTAAAGTGATTGGTTAACATTGGTTTGACTTTTAAAAAATCTGAGCTAGAAGGTCACACTTGTCACCTGTGTCTGCGATACGGTACAAAAATGAAGCCCAGAAAAAATTGCGTTCGAAAATAATTATTTAGTTCTTCAAAAATTGAAATATAAAGTGACCAGAAACACCATCTTAATTTCATCCCATACATTTATGTGTACTATTTAGGTGTCTATAAGACGCCTATTTACATAATCGGGGTTTGCCTTGTAGTTTTAGCTTTTCATTCTCAATAATGGTTGTTTTCAGGGTTTATTAGTTCTAATACATACACTTGTACACATGTTTCATCTTGGTTTGATAATTTTTTAAATCGGCTGCTTACAAAGTTAAACAATACCTTTAATATCACACCTGCACGTTCACTCACATGCGAACACACACGCACACTTTATTTCTTAATTTTTCTTCTTTCTCTTTTTTTTCTGATTTGTGACGTAAGATTGTCTTCCAGACCTAGACCTATAAAATGATAAATAATTGGTTTCCATGTAGCCCCTTCCCCCTTTTGCTGCTATTACTCAAGCATTTATTTTGCTTATATAGTTTGCCACCGCATTTTTTTTCATTCTGTAAATTTTGTGGCTATTTATTTTCCAAGGAGGCCCTATCACTTTTAAGACCCTGTATACCTACAAATGCCCTTGGAAAGAATTCCACAATATAAATATTTAACAAGAGGTCACTCCTAATTGTAGAAGAACGGTAACATGAGCTGACCAGGAGGTCATGGGTTTTTACAACCTAAACATCTCTGATCTTGGAGAGGTGAAAGAATGACCGCCAAGAATAGATTCAGTCAACTAAGTTCAAAATCATTTCAAACACCAAAATATTGCCAGAGTGTAATTTCCAAATGAGTGCTTGCATGAATACAATTTTATACCTTGCTAACAGTAGTCGGTCGTTTGAAAGGCTTTGGTCTTACCCCTCTCTTCTGTAGACTGCAATGAAGATATTAGTTCTCCATGCTGTTCCTGGACCTAATGCTTCGTGTATATAGGAGTTGACTTTGACTTGTCTTTTCCGTCTCCAGGTGTTCGGACTTGGATCAATCCTGTGCAGCTCCGGGATCTATCATGAAGTGAAAGATCTGTTAGAGTTGATTTAGATCATTAAGTTCCGTTTCCAGGCGTGTTGGCCTGGATCCTGCTGCTACATGATCTATGGTGTCTTCTGCAGAAGTTAATTTTGACCTGTTAGTTCCGATTCCAAGTTTTTTTTTACCTGGATCATTCCTGCACGCTCTGGCATCTATCATGACGTGAAAGATCTTGCCAGAGTTGATTTAGACCGATCAGTTCCATTTCGAGGCATGTTGGCCTGGATTCTGCACCTATATGATTCATCTATCTCGACTCAATCCTGCAGAAGTTGATTTGGACCTGTCTGTTCTAATTCTAGGTGGTTAAGCCTGGATCAGTCCTGAAGCTCCAGGATTTATCATCACGTCAAAAATCTTGCAAAAGTTGATTTGGACCTGTCTATTCTGTATCCAGGTGTTTTTACCTGGATCAATCCTGCATCTCCAGGATTTATCATCACGTCAAAGGTCTCACAAGAGTTGATTTAGACCGGTCCGTGGCTCCGTGATCTATCATGACTTGAAATCTCTTGCAGAAGTTGATTTTGACCTGTCAGTTCCGATTGCAGGTGTTTTGACTTAGATCGTGCAGCTTCAAGATCTATCATGACTTTTAAGATTTTGCAGGACTATGCGAAGCTGACTTTGTCACATCCATGTGAAGCGCTTGTAACATCAGGTTGTCTGGACGTGATCCATACTCGGCCACAGAACAGTGGCATTTAGTTCTGATATTCTTCTTCCTTCCACATGTATACCTCCAATACTTCTTGCCATGTCCAGATCATATAGAAATGATTCTGCTGGTGGCATTATCACTTTGTCTCGCAATATAATGTCCTCATGGGGAAAAATGTTTCTTACACTTCGATTGATGAAAATTTCATCTTCCTATCGAATAGGATGATTACACCTTAACACTGAGCTTTCCAATCATACGTTTTGATTACCTGGTAAGTAACACAATATATTGCAGTCTACTACTTCATCACATGATTTGTAGGATGCGGCGTTAGTAATTAGTGTCAATAAGGCCTACATAGATCTTAATTTTTCTCAAAAGATTTTGTTGTATAATCACCAAATGTACCCCTTCGTTACATATTTACAAGTCAACGATACCTGGGCTGTTTCAGGTCTGCTGACAATGCTACAATGTATACAGGGGACATACAGTCAATGATGCTTGAGGCTGTTTCAGGTCTTCTGTACATGATATTTAAGTCATTCAATAATATCAAAACCTTACTGACAAGTAAGTATGTGAATATTACTCAACATTACATCCCAATGAAGCGATTAGTTCATATCTATCAAATTTCAGCTTCCCTTTGCCCTCAAAGGTCAGTGTCTTTGCCTGTGTCCCATGCCACATCCACTACAATACCCTCTGTCGTTTTCATAACAGGAGAGATCTTATATAATTTTTTAATAGTAAGCACATTTAATGACCCAGTAATCATTTTCTTCTGTGTGTTAGCTGTGTCATGTATAAGTAAAAAAAAAAAGGATGAAGAAAAATAATGAAATTATGTACACCGAAATTAGGTTTGTTACCTATTTATGTACGAGTATTATGCAAATAATTTTTGGGACTGCATCTGAACTCTTTTGTATATATGAGATATCTATTTTAATTAAGTTTTATACTTTGACCAATGTTCTAACCATATTCTCATTAAAACATAATGTCTAAATTATGTATTCAGGAATATTATCTATAGCTTCTATGGAAGATATGTTGCTTAGCAACTGTTGCTATACATGGTTGGAATGTTGCTTAATACGTGATTGTGAAATAGGCGCTTAGGAGTCAAAATATAGTTTGTGAATTAAGATAACACCCCCAAATTGGTGGTTGCTAAGGTAAATAAGTTACCTAGCAACTGTTGCTATACAGAGATAGATCAGGTTGGCACCCTCTGCTAAAAATGTTCAGCACTGTTAACTCTACCTGTCAGCCAAATGTCATGCTTGTACCACAATCTGAACAATTCTTGATATTTTTGCACCAATCATCTAGACTACCCTGTCCTTTAGATTGAAAGACGAGAGTCATAACCGCTAGACCACGACGCCCCCGCATTTGGTTACTTAAAGGGGTGTAATATCATTTATACCCTTTTTACACAGGCTAAAATTTCCTTAACCCCGTACTATAGGTGGGGCTAAATTGCCATTTAGCCCCACCTATAGTACAGGGTTAAGCTTAGCCCACTTTCTTTTTACACAGCATTCTTGCAAAGTGGGCTAACCCCACCTATAGTACGGGGTTATTTGGCCCTGCAAAAAAGCAGGGTTATATCCCAGCAATTGCGGTGCTAAGAGCGATAGTACGGGGTTAAGATCGCTAGTGTAAAACGAAAGTGGGCTAAGCTTAACCCCGTATGGGGCGAACATTTGGGAATCTCATACATACCGCTGATATACCATTCACCTTTTCTATAAAAAAAATTACACCAAAAACTCATTGCCACTGCATGCCCTCTATTGATTTCTGCAAACTTTCCCTGCCGCTGCATGTATGTTGTGTGCGTTTTCTTTTTTCTGTATAATCATGACTGTGGTGGACTTCTACATGAAACTTTCTACTTGCTCCTTGATGCTATTACTGTCCTGATTATTTCAAACATTTGAGATCTTGAGAAGCTAAAGCTGTAAGGACAAGAGGAATTTATTTTCGAGATCTATAGAAAATTATGAAATAAGCATTTGACTCTACGAGTTGTCAACAACCCTATTTCCAAAGATCTTAGAATTCTAGACTCGAGGGTACATATTTCGAGATAAGATCATTAAAATAATGAGGAGCACAACCATTAACAATTTAGAAATTTCATAATTGTAAATGAGTGCTTGGATTCTTTTCCCTTAACTAATCTCAACCAGAATCCGATCATGCCACACTTAATATGGTTCATTATTACCCCACGTCCAGTTTCACCATATACCATATAATCAGAAGTAAATTTTTTCACAAGTAGGATTTTGAGAAAGTTCTATGGAAAACTGCAATTTGGTCTATGCACTCATATCCCCAAACTTGACAACCGTACAGTAAAACAGGTGAAACAAGATGATCAAATAAGTGACACTGAGTGTCCACTGAGGATTGAATTTTTTTTGCCTTGACCAACGTACAATAAAGAGCTTTTCTCGCTTGTACACAAAGTCATTTACAACCTCAAGTGATCACCACCATAAAATTCAGGAATTCTCCTTACCTTTCCACGGAAGAAAATAATAATTATAGTTTTGCTAGCATTAACAGTTAAAGGTCAAGTCCACCTCAAAACAATTTTGATGAAATTTTAAGTGTTATGCTTGATGAAATTTTCTCTTTTTACTCAAATCAAGTTTTTGTTGGGGTGGACTTGTCCTTTTAGTGCCATGTCTGACAATAATTAGCCACATAATCAATAAATTTTGCAACTCCTCTGGAGTTTCCGCTAGAAAAAGTAAGCAAGAAAGATTCAAGGCAATGTTGACATTATCAGATTTCAAAAAGCAATTTTTTTGCAAAGTTCTGCTCAAAGGGGGAGCATTGAATTAGTGCCGTGCTATATGCACACATTGCTACGATGAAACTTTATTCTAAATTTATATCGCTGCACATCCATCTCCTGTCCTGTTTTGCGCCATTGATTTGAAATTTTGAATATCACAGAAGTTTCTTAATCATACAAAAGAAAGCGCTTAATATTATGAGCGAAATAACACAATTTTTCTTCCAAAATAACTCACAGAAGTCTCCGTGCTTCGCGTGCATGGGAAAAGAAAAGTCGCTCTCTAAGCTTGCATCATCCAGGCATCATCCCTAGCACATTTTGAGCTACATTTTTCTTCGTATTATCTATAGAATAGCTTCAAGCTATTCGCGGGAAGAAATATTTCCTCCCTGCATATACCTGCTTCTACTATGTTTTACGAGTTAAAGAAATCTAATGTGGATAAAGTTTTTTACAATCAAATCTGATGTGACTAAGGTAGGCATTATATACCACTTTTGTTCTCAATTTCTTTTTATAAAACGTCTTAGCTTACGCGCTTCGCGCGGTAAAAGAAATTATTTGAATTCCCATGGGGGCGCTCATCTTTTCTTTTGAAAACAGGTTTTGTTTTTAATCACAGCAAGTCAAATTAATTCGAGTTGATAGGGGTATTAGAGACGCAAGAGTCGAGATGAGATGTCAAAAACTTCGCGCTCCGCGCGGGAGGGGGGAAATCTCCCCCCTCCCCTAGGGAGCGCGCTTCGCGCGCTCTGTAAGTGTTGGCACGCTTCGCGTGCACTTACCGCCCCCTCCAAAATTAAATCCTGGCTACGCGGTTGAGTATAACCGTTTTTTATTTTGCAGATAAAAATCAATTAGAGTGTTCAAAACAAAAATATCATCAGTTGAAGAATCATTAGAACGAAAGCCGGCCTGTTCTTCACCTAGCATATTTGCAGTTTAAAAAAACTGTGATATTCGATCATTCAAAATGGAAGTAAAACGTTTTCCTAGACAACTGAGAAGTGTCATTCCTCTATAATTATCAGGATTAGTGTCTAAACCCTTATTCTTAAAAAAGGAACGATAAATCCTATGCACCATTCAGTTGGAACAATACCACTTTCCAGTACCACATTAAAGAAATTTATCAACACATGAAGCATCTCTACAGGACAACTATTAAGGAATTACTTCATACCGGTAGGCCTACCCATTTACCTCACCTGGGTTGAGTGCAACACATTGTGGATCAGTTTCTTGCTGAAGGAAATTACGCCATGGCTGGGATTCGAATTATTATCATTAATACTATTATTATTATTATTATCATTATTATTATGGACTAAGCTGACCATTCTGAGGTGTTTAGTTATTGTTTTATTGACCCAAACATGGAGTAGCGTGTGCGCAGTGCTTTGTAACTGAAAGGAAAAGGCGCTATATCAAACGACCTTCATGACCTTTGGATTAGATAAAAACATTTTTAGTACCTCATGATTCATTATGACAAATATTACTTATGATGTTTGTGTTTTATTTGTTTATTTTACATATATACGTAACAATTTGATTCTACTTTTTGTTTTCTTTATTCATTGTGTCATCGGTAATTCTATTTCATTGAGTTCTTTTTGTATTGTTTTTCTGCATATTGTTTCTTTTGCAAGGCCCTTTTTTAAACCATCCTAGTAAATGAATAGTGTTTTTACCCTTCAATAAATAAATTGATTAAATCAAATCAAATACTTGTAGGAGATTTCTTGTGAGAAACTTTACGTGCGGCATATAGTAAAGCCCCCAGATGAGTGGCTTGACCTTATTTTCGTTCATTTCGCTTGTATATATCTTAACATTATATGGCTCACTAACTACACTTTGTTCGTGCTTCTCAAATGCATTTGCAGTTTGCAGGATATGATCTGCTTCTTTTTTCAAAAAGATAATTAGCCAAAATGGAAATAAATTGATAAATAAATAATTATATCGTAGGCGGCGGAACGTCAGGATCATACAACAAAAGTGAAGGGGCGCCTATTATATGGCAGACAAAAGGCGCCCTCCACTTTCTTTGTCCGAGCCTGATGTTCCTTTTCTCCGATAATGTATAAAAGTAACCTGATCATTCGTCATTGAGTTTGGAAAAAATTATCAGACATTATTTGTGAAAGGTTTTTATAATTAAATGCTTTTCATTTTATTTCGAGCAATATGAACCGAAAATGAGAAGAGATAGTAGATTGAGATAAGAAATGTTTTTTTACCTGCTCCAGTTGCACGCCATTCTGTGTTTAGAATGGTGATGAAGTCGTTTTTAACCTTGAGTTTCACTTTATCTCTGATGGTTTGAATTGCTGATAAATAATAATCATCTTCAATTATATAAACCATGCAAATTGTTAATCCTGAAAGCGAGATGAGAAATAATGCAAGTCTTTCAAAATTCATAATGATTCTCACTGTCAGACACGCGAAATAACTTATTGCAGGTCAATCTACCTGAGTCAATTGATAACTGAATTGAACAGAGCAAGGGTATGCGTTGTTTTCTTTTATCATGTTTATGCTCCAAGTAAAGGGGTCCCGAGCGTGACGGGTGCAACTGGGACTGTAAATTTGCGGTTCGTGTGCAAAATTGCCGATAATCGATCGATAATACGACGGTACTGGCGTATTCTAGCATCTGCCTCGCATGACGCTTTCTACACTTTAAAACTGTGGTGTTGAAACTGACACCAATTGGTGTCAATAGAGGACCACACCCTGAGGTGTTAAAATTACACCCTAGAGATTGAACATAACACCAAAGAGTGTAAATGTAACACCCATATGTGTTGTAATAACACCTATAGGTGTAAAATAACTGGTGTGGTCCTGTATGTACACCGGTTAACACCACAGTTTTTGCTGTGTAGTAACGTTCATAATTTATTGAAAATGTCTGTCAAATCACGATGGGCAGATTAGAGGTCATTGTCGAATGATGGTGAACCGGGAAACTAGATGACCTTAAGATTCGGAACCGGAAAAAATATGCAAATATGTCGTTCCTGTCCTGGGGAGCGTTTCATCAAGATTTTCATCCAACAAGTTGTCAGATCTGACATCTTTGCTTGATTCTGATTGGCTGAGAGGCACTGTTCCTATGGTAACTGTCGGATAAAATGGTACTTGTCGGATAAGGTCCGACAGGTACTTTTATGAAAAGCCCCCCAGGACGACACTGCTGTTTTGATCCTCCAGTTTTCGTCAAAGACTACACTTTCTTATGAAGGGCTTTTCACAAAAGAATCTCTGCGTTATATAATAAGTCTGCGAAGTTATTGACAAAATGCCCTAGTGAAATGCGAGGCCCTGGGGAGCGTTTCATGAAAGGACTTGTCGGACGTTTTATCCGACAAGTCCCATTGTATTCGACAGTTACCATAGTAACAGTGCCTCTCAGCCAATCAGAGTCAGAGAAAGATGTCAGATCTAACAAGTTGTCGGACAAAAATGTTGATGAAACGCTCCCCTGGAATCAATTTTTTTACCGGGGGTGCTGATGTTAATTTGATAAGCAAATGTTCTAAAAACAAATGTTATTTAGAAATTTGACAAGCAAGAAATAAAAGGTTCTCAAAACAAAACCAAAGTTATTTCAGTCCCAACAAATTTGACAAGAAAAAAAGTTTCCCCATGGTAAAATATCATGGAAAAGACCTTGGGAGTTTGCCAACAATACCACAAGGGTAATTGATAAACCCTTGTGGTATTTCTTTATCACCCAACGAATAGATCATGTGAATTGAGACCGTTGATAAGCGCTGGAATGAAACTGTTATACTCTGAACATATGCCTCTAAATTTAATCATTGATTTTCCCCATCAAAACAACAGTTTTATCAAAATGTAATGGATTTAAGTTTAATTGAAAATAATTAGAATGTAATAACACCATATCAATTTTCAAACAATATAGGAAACCTCAATACAGCCGTCTATGTCCTAGGTGGAGGAACCAACAAACGAATTTAAGCTATAGATCACAATTTCTGTTTATTTCATTTATTTATCTTTCTTTAATTTCCTCCATACAATCACTACATGCCAATATAACCAAAAGAAATGTTAACATGAAATGTTTTTTCTTAAAGAAGAATTATCACAAAAGAAAGATGAAGAGACCTACAAATGCAGATCGAGCTTGTCAGTGGAATAAGGTCCCTTTTGTTATACACAAAATACATAGTATATAAACATATATAAACAAGTGTATTTAGGTATATCGCATGTGTCATGAAAATAAACCAATTATTTTGTATCAGTGAAGGAATACAAAGAAATAAACACTAATCTAAGCTAATCCTTAATTACTTGAACTGCTTAGATGATATATTAAAGGTAATTAAGACCTTAGCATCACACATAAAAGAACAAAGGGATTTGAAGGGGAAAGAATAAATTAAACACCATGTTATATACTCACGAATCATAATACGACCGGCAGATAAGAAAGAAACATACAAATAAAATGAGGAAAGAAAATAATTAAGAAGAAAAGTGGGGGATAAACTTAAGAAATAACATAAGAAAAAAGGAAAATGAGGACATGACATCATCAGCCAACCTAATGAAACGACGCGTACGTAAATGTTTTTACAAAATATTGATAACATTTTTAAAACCAATATCTTAATAATTTGTTATCATGTTTTGTTGAAATTTTAAGCGCATTGCTCTGTGAATCTTACGATTATTTACGATATGGAGTACCCCTTTGATAATTTGGGTAACATTTAGTCCAGACGTTGCAGCTGCACGAACAATATTCGAGATCGATCAGATGAGTGAACATTATAATAATTTAACACTCGAAACTGTCATATTTTTGTTTCTTGGACAAAGGTTTAACCTCATTATTGCCCAGACAAGGAGCATTGGTGACATGTACAATCAACGTTTTTTCCTCTTTTTTTTTAGTTCACAGTTTGCAGTTGTCTGAAAGTTACTCTTATTGCAAAGAAACAACATTTTAAAGAAAATTTCGTTTATTTCCAAATACAAATTAAACTATGAAAATGAATATTAAGAACATAATCCTCGTAAGATAGAAAGCAAATGACAACTTGAATATGATTAAATTTGTGTATACGGTAAAGCCAAGATTCAATGATGTTAAAAAGAAATCCTACGCACATCACAAGTTGTCGTAAAAGACACATGGTAAATCCATTGGAAATATTTGCCCACACATCTAGACAGGATTTTTATAATGATAAACAAATAAATAAGTAAATAATTATGACAACAACATTTATTATAATACCACCGAAAATGACATAATGATATTTATATTTTCATCATAATAATTATTATCAAATGTCAAGTCCACCTCAGAACAATGTTGATTTGAACCAATAGAGAAAAATCAGACAAGCACAATGCTGAAAATTTCATCAAAATTGGATGTAAAATAAGAAAGTTATGACATTTCAAAGTTTCGCTTATTTTTAACGAAATAGTTATATGGACCAGCGAGTTACATCCAAATGAGAGGGTCGATGATGTCACTCACTCACTGTTTTTTTATTGTTGGAATTATACAATCTTTCTATTTTTACGAATTTGACGATTAGGACCTCCTTGCCTGAAGCACAAAATGTTAAAATAATGAAATTCCACGTGTTTAGGGAGGAATGAAACTTCATTTCACATGACAATGGCGAGAAAATCAAAATATTTCATATTTCATATAATAAAATACAAAAGAAATAGTGAGTGAGTGATGTCATCAGTTCCCTCATTTGCATACCGACCGAGATGTGCATATAACTGTTTTTTTTAATGAAGCAAAACTTTAAAATGTCATAACTTTCTTATTTTACGTCCGAATTTGATGAAATTTTCAGTTTTATGCTTGTTGAATTTTTCTCTTTTTATTCAAATCAAGTTTTTGTTGGGGTGGACTTGTCCTTAAATATTAATGTTATTATCATTAGTAGTAGTAGTATCATTATTATTATTACTATTATTGTTATTATTATCATCATCATCATTACTACTGTTATTATTATTCATTTAGGTAAATAGAGAATGTTATGAAAAAATAATACAATTACATACAACATAATAATGTACATAGAGAATATAAAACATGTAGAACTTATGTACCCACTGGCCTGCCAGGGTAAAAGAAAAGTTGCAGAATAACTGCAGTTGTTCAACCCTATTAGACATTATCAAGAGGATGTTTACTAAAAAGAGAAACAGAAACGAGAATGTGATATTACAAGAAAATAATATAATCATCAAAATATAAGATAAGATATAAGAAAATAACAAAATAAAGAATTGTCTCAGATATCAAAAGCAAGGATACTACTAGACAGTGTCAAGTCACACAATCTACTCATCAGATTGCCGATTTGAAATTTACTTTTCAATTCAATTCAATTTATTTTCGCTTTCAATCTTTTTACATTTACAATGATAGTTCAATATACATATTTACAAAATATAACATTTAAATCATTTCTATAATACAATAATACTATGAAATCGAAAGAGAAGGAGACCAACTAAAAAGCAGACCTTGTAGGGTAAAGGCCCCCTTTCATAAGTACATTTTATATGAATTAAATATACGATAGAATATAAAGATATAAACAATATACATAATGAATAAAAAAAATAAACAAATAAAAAAATAGATAATAATAAAAATAAATGAATCAGTATACACTGCATACAGAAATCATACAACGATTAAACATATATACATACAGAAATTAATAAACACATTTACATATTAAGTTCTGAATTACATTACTTTGGGAAAAAACGATAATCTGATATGAATTCAGAAGATATTTTTATAAGTTTTCCTTTGAAATTTTGTATTGAATTACATTGTATGAAATCCTTTGAAAAAGGATTCCATAATTTTGTACCAGTAAGACAAATATCTTCTGTTAAAACGATGTTCTATTCAGAGGTAAATGAAAGGAACTCGCCTGGCGAGAGAAGTTCTTATGAATTGTCTCATTGTTTGCGAACATATCATTAAAAGGTAACGGTTTGCAAATTTACTTATTGTCATAACGCCATTTAGGGTGCTTTTTTGAGGTTGTCGGAATCGGATGGGTACCTGGCAGGAATTTATTCCTTGAAACGCAGCGCGCGTAACAGCTGCACTGCTAAAGCCAGGGTAATTATGCTGCATATACTGTAGAGCGCTTAGAGACTTCTGAAAAGTAAGTATTAAGCGCTATATAAGCAAGTATAATTATCATTATTATTAATTGTTTATTGATAAACTTGTACATTAACTGTCCGAGTTTAAAAGAATATAATTTTTTATCTTTTATTTACTTTTCTTCCTCGTCCAATTTCCAGTATTTTGTTCTACATCTTTAAAATAATGTATTGTATTACCAATCGGTTTTGATTCGGTCTCGGGAGTGTGCCTACAGCCATAGTAGGTCCATGCTCTAGCCAAACACTATAGGGCATTTTAGCAATCCCTTTTATTGCGCAAGCTTTCTATAATGCTGATAATTTCTTGTCAAAAGCCCTAAAAAGTAGCCTTTGTTGAAAATCGGTGAATCAAAACAACAGTGTCGTCCTGGACTCGGACAAACGGTATATTTGCAATTGTTCGTGCGGTCCGAATCTAAGACGATGTGCTGTCCCACCGATCCACCAACTTTCGACAATAACCTCTAATCTTTGCATTGTGATTTGACTGGCATTTTTAATACTCCTCAACAATCCAAAAAGGGTCTGGGAAGTGGTAAGATAAGCTACTGGACCATTCTCAACACCTTTTATCACACTTATGAATTTAAGAGAAAGATGGTGTATGCGACAGCCCTTTCATAGGTCCTTGAGCATGGGTTTGAAGACGAGGTAAGGTCGATGATCGTTCAAATGACGTCGACCTATGTCTCGACATCGGACCTCTATCGTCGAGGTAGCCACTGTCTCTTGTGATGTCGTCAAATGTTTCTGTCATCATGTGTTCATTGACCTCAAGACGTGGTTCAATCACCTCCATCCAATAGCTAAGCTTTCGGGTCTTCTGGAAGGTACTGCCGTGATTGTCGAATTTCACCACATCTACAAGGAGAATCAAAATATATAGAGAGAGAATTTGAAAGGAAGATAGAAAAAGAACACCTGCTTTTTTTAAAATAATTTTTAGGTATATTGCCCGGGGGGTCACTCTCCACATGGCCTGCTACGCACCCGCGTCCAGATAAAGCGTCGAAAAGGGTCCCATTTCAGGCACTCGGGCGGCGCGTCGACGTCATTGGCAAAAAGGGTTCCATTTCAGCACCATTCGCTGGTATATCACCTATAAGTGTAGCCGTTTCTTTCTCTATATACACTCTAAATTTAGTCCAAGAGCATTAGGCCAAAATAAGCTTAAGAAAGGAAATTTCAGTTAACAATCAGCAATCAACAATCAGGTAAAAATCAGCTTGTTACCAAAAATTTCCATGTTAAACCTAATGCTCTTGGCCTAATTACAGGGATTTAAAATAAAGTCCAGATGGACTGTAGTTAGGGACCAATCATTTCCTGGATCTAGTTTTAATTTTAAAGACTTAAATTTAAATCTCAAATGATTTAAATTTAAATTTTTCGAGATTTAAAAATGAATCTTAAGGATTCACACTAAATCCGGAATTCGATTGGTCCCTAACTGCAGTCCATGTGGACTTATTTTAAATCCCTGTAATTTAGAGTGTAGGGTTGCTAATTTGATTATGACAATTACGCCATTTAGGGGTGCAAATTTGGGCAAATTTGAGGAGACCCGGGAGCAGACCTAAGCCATAAACACCATGAAGGGCGATTTTAAGGGATACAAAATAATCCTCACGCACGCCGGCGCGGCCAGCGCTGCACTTGATTTACCCCAGTAGAGTCCTATTAGTCTCTTACACCTGGTGGGTGTTTCATAAAGCTGTTCGTAAGATACGAATGACTTTACGCATGGTGATCCTTTCTTGTGCTATGCGACATCCCTATATAATTGAGAAATAACCTAAGAAGAGGTTCCAGTCGTGCGTAAAGTCGTTCGTAACTTTACGAACGGCTTTATGAAACACCCACCTGGCTCTATACTGGGCAGCACACGTATACCCACACGCCCACAGGCATAACATCAATTTTGATGTTTATTAGGGGGTTTCCCTGTTCGCATCACTTAGGGTGGCTTTTCTCATGGGTTACGCCATTTAGGGTTGCAAATTTACTTAATGTCATTACGCCTTTTAGGGTGCATTTTTGAGGTTGTCAGACATGGGTGGGTAGCAGTCCATGTGGAGAGTGACCCTGGGTTATATTGGCACGTGGTTTAATATATAGAGCCAATTACGACACATCGCCATATGGCACCCAAATTATTCATAATTGTCTGGGAATGATAACTGAAGTATTTTTCTTGAATATGAAAGCAAAAGGAAACAAAATAGTAAACATAAGAAGTATACAATATAAACATAATTTTTTTTTTTTTTTTTTTGGCTCTCCATAATTTTACCACAGAGTTAGACTCATTAGACCGTGATACGAGTCTCAGGTTCGGACCCTGTCGCACAAAATCTACCATTTTATCGGAGAACTATATATTGGGAAGTCTGCACCACTCCAAGTGTAGGGCTAGCTTACTGCTGATCTGGACAAAAAACGGGACAATTTACATCAATCGATCGCTTCTACTACTATAGAATTTACGAGGGAATAAAATATTGAGTTGGAGTCTATCTAACAACTCGTCATCTTGCCTTATTCCGAGCAGATTGACTTGCCGAATGTTAACAATTCATTTTCTATTCTTACCCCAAATAAGTCGATTTGCCAGGCATCGACAATTCTTCATTGAGACAGACCTCCATTCATTATTAATAACTCTTTATATCCTTATACTTTTTCTTCAATATTCATATCCGTTTCTCTCAAACAATAAGTTAAATCTATTCTGATATATTTTAGATTCGCGTATAAAAGGTGTTTGGCTGTATTATCCATTTTTTTACGCCAGTCAACGCAAATTTAATTGTTTCATGCTACGTATGCACTTACACCAACCAAACCAACTCCAAACTGATCAATATTATATTATATATGTTTTGAGGAGTCGAATTCGCCGGTGCGAGTGTAGCATTAGGAGTTTACGCACCACGAAACAGAACACTTTTAAGAACATAGACAATACATTGTCAAATGACCTTCTTGACAAAGGGCAACCAAGAAGTCTTTGTTGTGAATTTGTGATCGAGAACAGCCGTTACGTCTTGGACTCTAGACAACGACGCATTTGCCATTTTCCTTCAGCTCTGAAATTTACGACGAAACCGCTGTTGCAGTTCACCAATTTCCGACAAAGACTTCTCAGCTGTTCATTGTAATTTGACGGGCATTTTTAGTATATCCATTGTATTCTTGAATTCGTCCTTCGCCGCAGCGTGAATACTCCCTACTATCAAGGAGCTTGGAAGATCCTTGCTACTATTAACCTATAAAACGAATATGAATATAATACTTACACAATCCTGGTTCTTCAAATAGTACCTCTCCATCTTCAGGCACGATATGACTGTTATATCGTTTCTCATCAAGTATGGAGATCTTCTCCCCTGAATCCAACAACCGATGAATCCCGAATGCGATATCGTGAGATTCAGTTTTGAATTCATACCTAACCAATGGAAAAATGAAATCGAGTACGTTCATCAGAGCATCTGTGCCAGAATTACCAGGATTCGATTTTCTGTTCCGCAATTTCGTTTTTACGAAAATAACTATAAACTATACGAATCTTACTTTGTTTTCGGACTATTGTAGTATCGACCTTCGAAAATAAATCTTTCTGAATATAATTGACCAATAAAGATCATTTTGACCCTATGATCTAGTATCTATAAAAAAAAATCGATCCGTTTAGTCAACATGAATCTAAAATCAGTTGGGATTGTTAGCTCCATTAAATTTTCATCTTTCAGACTAAGGGGCCCACATTTTACAAGCTTTGCTTTTCAGTGGACCCCTCCATTCTTCTCATGATCTATAATTATACTGATTTGATTATATTCAATTATATTGATTATAGATTTAAATTTGCATGTTAATTTTCATTGGAATCTCAATATGTATATCATTTATTCAATGTTGAATTTTGTTCATGCTTTTATTAAAATTGAATTAATTTATCTTGTATTTATTCGTATTATGTTGAAGAATGAAAACAAATTGTATTGAAATGAATTGAATTGAACGCTGACTCGACGTAGATGGGGTAGTATCGGCAGCACTTCCCGTGTCTCTGTTCATGGAATGTGCCTGGTTCCTCTGGATGTGAATGGCCTCCCTAATCCATCCTGTGTATTTGTTGTCGTTTCTAGCTAGGATATGACTCTTATTCCAATTTATCGTGTGTTTCATTTTGGCTACATGGTCACTAAGACTAGGCCTCTTTCTTTCTTGATCTTGTGAAGTGGGCTTTGCTAAGAGTCTCTGTGTCTTGTTTGTGTTCAGCCTTCCTTATTCCAAACTTCCTTGCAGTTTTCCCTAACATAAACCTTGTTGTAATCAAATAAATTCTGTTTCGTATACCACCCCTGTTGAGATGTATTACGGTGGCAATTCATATCCAGAAAAACCAGGCACATTCCATGAAAAGAGACGCTGGACAATATAAACTTTCTACAACGTATCTTCCCATTCGGACTTCCGCGCTGGCGATACTACCCCATCTACGTCGAGAGAGCGATAGTCTGAAGAAACCTGCAGAAACGAGCAGGCGAAATGAAAATTAGTTTGAATTGATTCCTACCAATCAGATAAATCTATTTAGGGCTATGCTAGCTGTTTTTATATAGTCAACAAGTTAAAATGAATAAATACATATAAGAAGTTAGGTGGATAATCTGAAAGAAAGGGAATTTTAACTACTTTAACGTGAGAATGAAACTCAATAATTAAGTTAAATAAAATACATACTTTTAAACGAAATTATTGAAAAAATATTGTAAGTATTAAAATACTTCACCGATCAGTGAAATTTCATTACAAAATCAGCATGCGAAATTAATGCAAAGCTATATGGAGACTAGAATATAGTATCCTTGATGAAGTGATAGACTGAGGAGACAGGTTGAGCAATTTACCTGAATATGCTGCCAAGTGTCTTGACCTTGTACTTGACCTCTATTGACCTCTTACCCGGAAGCTGTTGAGATGTCATATCAGAATGTGTCAGATCACTTCCCTTCTTAAAATAAAACGATGGAACTTTACCTCCAAGATTAATCTGTTAAATGACAAGAAAGTTAGTGACATTTATTTTCTGCACGAGAGGTGTCGTTTAATGGAATATAATTGCCTTTAGCAAAAATGGCTTTTTAAAGGTCAAATCCACCCAACAAAAATGTTGATTCGAATAAATAAATAAAAATAAAGCTAGCTTAACACTGAAAATTTCATAAAAATCCGATCTAAAATAAGAAAGTTATGACATTTTTAAGTTTCGCTTATTTTTCACAAAACAGTGATATGCACAATTCAGTGACATGCAAATGAGACAGTCGATGATGTCCTTCACTCACTATTTTTTTTTAACTATACAACATTTCATTTTTTTTACATATTTGACAATAAGGACCAACTTGACTGAATCATATAATATTAAACAATGCTTATTCCACGGGTTCAGGGATGAATTAATCGTTGTATCACTCGACAATGAGGATAAACTTAGAATATTAGACACCTTTGAAGGACACATGTTAGGATTGCCATCAGTATCTGTCATGGTTCCTCCCCAGTAAGCCGGAAGTACTTCTGGATCTATGTGTTTCAGGAGGACATCACGCCAGTTACCTATTAAACAAAATAATCCGAAAATTTGACTTCTTAACACGTTGTATTAGTGCAATATTATATATATGACACGTGGGGTTTGATCAATAAGTATAATTATGGTCAAGGTTGGTCAAGTTGGGACATAAACTAGATTAAGTTGTATGCAAGTAGCTTTTCAAAAATTTACTGAACAGTGTAACACATAATACTTCATGTTCAAGTTCAATCGGAGAAGTAGAAGAAGAAGAAGGAGGATTGAGGAATAATGGGAGAACGGAAGAAGGGGGAACAACAGAAAGTATAATTCCGAATGTAATGGTGCCAATTTCATGAGTGTGAGTAAGACAAACCTCCGAGTACTTTAATCTTTGCTCTTGTTCCTTCACTGAGGAATGGTTTCAAGATGAAATAGACTGCAGGAAATATCTTAGTAGGTCGAACTATCAGCATTTTATGAATGATCTCCGGATAATGTTCCTCAAACAACGCAGCGACCTATAGTGGGTAAAATCATGGTGTATTAAAAACACTCACATATCATAACGTTTTGGAACTTGTTCAAAGAATATTTATCAGTACGATCATGACGATAGAAAAATAAATCTATTCATCTGGACTTTTTTTTTCTTTTTTTCTCTTTCAATGATTTTTTTTTATTTTCATAACTTCATATACACATAACAAACACAATCATTATATATTATACATATCATATACAAAATGAAATAAAATACAAAACAAAGCAAAATAAAGAATGAAAAAAATAGAAGCATTATAGGATTGAATGGTTATGACAACACATTTGATTTTGTTTTCTATCAAGTTGCCCAAACTATTACATGAATGAGGGGTGTAGAGTTTTCCATTTATTTTCAAACTTTGATAATAATGTTCTGAATGCCAAGTTGGACTTACTTTGATTGAAACAGAGGACAGTTTCACGTTCGATCCGGGACGCTTCTTCAGCTCTTCTATTGTCTCCAAAACAATAACATCGACGGTGCTTCGGCGCCAATCGGCAAAGACGATTTCCCGCCAATTCAGAAGAGCTGAAGAAGCGTCCAGGATCGGACGTGAAACTGTCCTCTGTTTCAATCAAAGTAAGTCCAGATGAATAGATTCATTTTTCTATCGTAATTTGACTTTTCCTGGATGAATCAAAACATACATCAGTTTATATTTATCAGTACAAATATGTCAGTCTTGTTTTGTCATAACTATATTTAAAGTGTCCCAAATTGTGAAAATTCTATAAGGAAATATTTGTAAACCATAGCGACTTTTCTGAATTCTTATCCAAGTCTATACTCTGATTTAAGTTGGGAATAAAAAGGATGAAAACAAGAATCCGTGTTAAAGCTCGGTAAAATTATTCAAAAATAAACACAAAACCGTTTTTGAATAGTTTTCTTTTTGATAATCTCTTGAAATTTCATAACTATGAAAACCGTAATTTTATTTTGTTAGTTTATTAGGTTGATACAACTACACACATCACTGGCATTGGATTGCTGGAAACCAATGTGTTAGTGAACTTATGTCTGACCATTATGAATTTATTATGGTCAACATCAAGTTCATTTTCACATTATTACGGATATTTTTTTCTTTCTTGATTTTTATCGGGAGTATCAGTGGCGTAATGAGCCAAAAACTTTGAGGGAGTTAAGTATGGCGTATCGAGTATTATTTTTTAATAAGTTGCAAGCGAAGCAAGCGAGCAAACATTTCGACATTTTTATTACAAAAATCAAATTTTGTAATAGATTTTTTACATAATTTTCAGAAAAAGGATATTACGTTTCACGACTTTCTCTTTCTTTTTTCTTTCCTTTTCTACTTTTTTTTCTTAGTCGTAATTTTTTTGGGGAAGAGTCATCTGTACACCAGTGAGACATAATGATTATTTTGACCCAGCAAAAGACACTATAGAATAATACAGACCTCTGTCATGACTGTCATTCCTGGTTTCCATATATGGCCTGCATTCAGGTGTTCAAGATCTACGATGAATGTGACACCTTCAATGTGACGACCAAGCTGAAGATATACGAATCAATAGTCATTTCAACAAATATTTTCTGTCAGGTTAATACTTTCAAATCAATGTGAAGTAAAGCTGTTCTCCTTCGTCTAGTCAACTTTCCAATCAAATTCACACATTTAGCTCTCTACCCCTCTCCGACCCCCATATATAGGCAGATCCAGGTGGGCATGGACCTATGTAATAGGTTCGTGGGAGAGGAAGCTCCCAGCCGCCCGCTATCCCCCCCCCCCACCTTGGGCGGTGCATTTTTCTTTATATTAGTGGAATACATATACCCTCTTCATCAATCCCTACAAACAATTCATAAAATGAGCCCATTTGCGGTCAATATATCAACCATTTCAGCGCTTGTTTATTAGTGAAATACGAATCCAGTTCATAAGTTAAAAAAAAACAAATTCATAATTATTCTTTTTGCAGGTCTAACTATAGGAAATAAAAATATACTTGCAAAAATTAGCTCTTAAGTCCTTCTTCACGCTGGCATATTTGATTTGGTCCTCATGAAATACATAATCTTTATTGTAGCAATAAAGATATAAAATGTTCTTAAGCTGAAGACTTAAAACCCCACCCCCCCACAAAAAAGATCTTCAAGTAGCTGATCGAATAATATGTTCATGAACCCCCCCCCATTCAACAATGCTACCCCGCTCTAACTTTGTTCCTCAATATTTTAACCCCTCCGTTCTATTTCCCTGTTTCCACTACACAATAAAAAAAAACGCTTACGAATAAGATTGCAAATGAACAATATTGCTTTTTACAACGTTAAATGTTTGTTTGAATTTTCTTTTTTTTTCTTAAGCGCACATGAAATCTAAACATAATTGTTTTGTTTCTTATTCTAGAAGTGTCTGAAATTAATAAATGCATATTGATTACAAAAAGGTTACTCTTATAGTATACCTTTCTAGAAATGACTTTCTGTTCATTTTGTAATCTCTCCAAGATGCTGATATTTGTTTTGATGATGTCTCCAGCTTTCACCGAGTAGAGCAGTCCTGATGGAGAAAAAAGATCGTAAACATGATTTGATCTTTGGTTTTGTGTTTCTCTTTCCTCCTTCATATAGAGACATGCAGCAAATATGTAAACATGATATTAAGAAATAGAACCATATGCTAATAATCAGGTTGCAAAATGGTTATATAATCACACGCATAACATGTACATGTATATGATACATATGAAACTGATGTCCCGTTTCATATTGGGAAAATCAAGGAAGTAAAATGTTAAGTAATACAATTCCTACATTACTTGATATTTTTTCTCTTTTAACCGTGATTAAGATCTAACAAAGAAATAGGAGCCCTTTCCACAAACGAAGGATGATTTCATTATACAACCTCTGCCAGCACTAACACTCTCGAAAACTACATCATTAATTTAAATTGAATATATGTTTGATAAGACCTTCTGTAAAAAAATATATTTGCATCTGTTGCATAGATGAATGATAGCGTGTGTGTTTTTTTCATCTACCTTTGGGATCGACGTTACCAAGAGGGCATATCCACACCACGTGACCTTCTTTGTCCAATCCGGTAGCTCCTCCTGGCCAATACTTCAAGCAAGCCTGAGAATATAAAAAAGAAGGTTTAGGGAAATTAAGATTAACGTTGTTGTTGTTGTCTTTTTATCTTTTACTGATTCTGTACTGACCATTCATACAAACCTCCAAAACCTTGTCAGTTATAACCCATCTTTAAACGAATAAGAAAAATTGTTTTTGTCAATATTTAAAAAAAACGAAGCCTGAATCTACACATCGAAGTACTAAACTTTAAATTACGCCATTTTGTCTGAGCGATTCAGTGTAAAACTGTAAGAGACAAAAATGGCAGAGGTAAAAACGGCAGATGTAAAAACTGCAGATGTTATACCTCCATACAGTCAACACGTACCCTGCATAAAAGCTATATGCCTAAATGAATTGTAAAAAAGGAAATTTAAATTATACTGTCGGACTAATGGAGCGAGTCATATTTTTATAAATCGTCTGCAGCAAATTCATATCCCCCGGGTTGGTACCGTCATATTCCGTCACGTGTAAAATAACTTTACTAAAATATTCAAACTAGAAGCACAATTTGGTATTTAATTCATAAAAAAAGAAAAAGTCAGATAAAGTATCGTTGAAAATTTTTGAAACCTGACATCCATTTGGACTATGCTGTAAGGAATTGATATATACAAAATGTCATCATTTATATGAAAACTATAGGTCTTTATACGTGTTGCATCAAATTATCCATTATGACCCCTCATGGTGTGAAGATTAAATAATATTACTATTATTTCAACAAACTTTTAATGATGTTGTTTGAAGGTTTGCATGGTGGCATGTACAATTGCTGATGTGGTTTACGGTACACCATGTGGAGTGTTATAGAAACAGTGGATAGAAGAAGAGAAGAAGTGGATAGGCGAGAAAGTGGAGATTTGAGAGTAGAGTATTCTTTCTTGAAAATAGTCCTGAAAAGAACTGTAAACCGGAAGGAATGTTGAGTGAGAACAGCTTGAGTAGTAGATCTGATGAGGAGATGCTGGCTTGAGTCGGCGAGTAGAAATGATGAGTAGTAGAGAGACTCGACGTTTCGGACAGGTTGACTGTCCGTCTTCAGATCACATGACTTTGTGGACCTGTCTCTGCACGCCTTTTCCCTAATGACTAATGTAATCATGTCTTTTTGAGGAAAGATGTATGCAAACCCTTTTCATCAGTAAATCCATATCTAACCAGTTCAAGAACAGGGAAAGGAGGAGATTTTAAAAATATTCAAAAAGAGAAAAGATAAATTACCTCAGGTATTTCATACCACTCATGAATGGAATCTATTCTGTTCTTTATTCGCCACTCCAGATCCTGCAAACGACATAATGATAAGAATACATAATGTGGAGAATCGTAGGCCACACAACGTCATCAAGTTTCGTGAAAGAAATCTTTTAGTTATCATGTCCCTTGGAAGCAGGGGTGCTGGGATGCACCCCAAAATTTACATGGGGTGGTGCATAGGCGGCCCCCCCCCCCCACCTGGAAATCTGTTTTGCTTGACAAATTTAAGCCTGCATGCACCCCATGTTAAAAGATCTTTCCCTGGGCCCTGTTGGTTATGATTTATTCT